>NC_041386.1:700929741-700935079 GCF_002162155.2 Triticum dicoccoides | reverse complement strand
GGGGGGGGCTTTGTAGGATTTTGTAAGGTTAATTTAGGGGTTCCATATATTGTGTTAGCTAGCTAATAGAGAGAAGTGTCCTCTCTTATCTCCGTGCTTGGTCGACGCTATGTACTATACGTATAGAGATGACTCGACACGCTAGCTAGCTAGTAAGCAAATGAATGGAACTATTAAGTACAGAAGATCGTCATGAACATATACAGAGAGAATTGATCGACCTCTCCTTCACCAAGAGATTGGTCGAACGACAATTTTTCGTATATCTATCCGACGCTATTGGCTAGATATACACAATATAAGATCTCTTACAATCCCCAAACATCTGAACTCAAGTTCCACATGATATTCTCCGTCTTTGTCGATGACGTGGTCAAGAAAGAATCTCGCCAACTCCTCTTGAATTGCTCGTACGTGATCTTGTGGTAGGAATTCATGCCGCATCTGAAACATCTAATTTGAAGAAGGGGGTCAATACATATATATATGAATGAAACTCAACACAAATGATGGTAATAAAATAAAATTGTGAATAGTATTGCTTACGTACCTCATATTGTTTTTTAGAGTAGCTCCGCTCACAGGTCGTGTGGCGGATGAACTCGCAAATGTAGTATCCACAGTAATTATTCCCGGGTTGCTGCCACAACCAATTTACAGGAAGTAGAGGTCAATCAAACTGATAAGCAAGCATGCAAAATGGTATTGATGAAACTAGCTAGAATCAATAGGAGATGCGCGGAACTAGCCATTAGTACTTACTTTTGGGTGTTTAAATCGTAGCCCTGCCGGCAGTTCCGGAGCTTTTGCGGTGAACTTTTTCCAAACCCTGCCAGACAAAGAAAACAATTACTTGATATCAGGAAATGAACAAAGATGCTGATATGGTTTGATAATGATCGATTGAACTTACTTCTCGAGCATTTTAGTCATGGTCGCATACTCCTCGGGATTTTTTCGTTTCGAGTCTATGACGGTTACTAATCCCTGCTTAAGCTTAATCTCTAGCAGAATAAAGTGGAAGTTGCGCACGCATGCATAACTCATCAATTACATTACTATAACCTCGAGCAATAAGGGAAACCGAATAGGCACAAGACAGTAACACTAACTTGAATTTGTAAGGAAAGAGTATTGTATCTTTGTTTTGATTTCGAAGTAACGATCGTAGCAAGTTGGCCTCGGTTTATTTGGTATCATGTTTAACATTCCATTCATCTATGAGATTTGTGTTAATGAACCCAAAATCACCAATTTTTCTTTTATTCATTTCGGCGATCTTCAATGTGCATAATATAGTAAGGATAATTATATATACATGCAATGAAAGAGCTGAGTTATATATAGAGACTTAATTATAGAAGTAGTACTTATAGACAGTAGCAAGTGATGATTACTTTGTAGAGGGCCTTCTGAACTCCTCATATGGAACAGACAACAGATCAATTCCAATGAGGTCGTAGTCCTCTTTAACTCTCAGAGTCAAAGTATCCTTACCAGACTTGTTGTAGATGTCCATGTACCAATCGTGGAATCTTCGCATCATCGTTGTTAGAGGAGGATGACCATGTTTGACGAGAGGCTTCCCGTGCCGGAGTTTGAATGTGTCCACCGCCATTGTATCAAAAAGTGCATCATCGGGCATATAATCTCCTAGATTGGTACCAGGCACCATCCGCGGAAGATTAGCGACGATATCGCTAGAAACCTTGAGCGGGGGGCATGATTGCTTCGCTTGTTCGCCGAGCTGGGGATTTGTTTTCCCACTTCTTTGTTCTGCTAACCTTTGATCAGCTCAAGTACTTCCCGACCGCTCCGCTTCCTTATATGTCCTTTCAATAATGCGGTCATAGTTGGTTTGCGGCGGAGGCGGTGATGCTTGCTTCAGGGCATCCAAAGTGCGCTTCACTTTCACCGGATCTATCTTCTCCTCCAAAGGTGGATGTTTCTTAGATTTTGCCGTTTCATAGAAGTCCTTCACTTGGGCTTCACAGATCTTATTGTTTTCCTCCATGCTCATCTCGTAGGGTAACTTCTCTAGAGGCTTGAGAGAAGGATTGAATCTGTATTGCCTCCAGCCTCTAGCTGTACTGCTAGACGCTGGAGCAGCTGGAGCGGCTGCGGCTGTCTTCTTTCATTGCTTATGAGGCGGATAAGGAGGCGAAGTGGTACGACGCGCCAGAGCAGCCGGAGCGGCGGCGTTTGTGTTCCGCCGTCGCCGACAAGGCGAAGGAGGAGGCGGGCTACTCGGACGTGCCAGAGCAGGCGGAGAAGGAGGCGGAATACCACTACCCTCACGCACCGGAGCAGGAGGCGGAGTGCCTTGATCAATCATTGGAGGAGGAGGAGGAGGTGGAGGATGCGGAGTGCCCGGCTGACTCGCCGGAGTTATGAAGTTCAGAAGCATTATGTGCTCCTTCCGCCATAGACATGGAGTCTTCAGAGCAAGAACCAGCTGAGTCTCCCCTTCACCTGTAGGGTGGTCGAGCTGGAGCTCTCAAATCCCTCCATTATCTCAACCACCATCACAACAACATAGCCTTGTGGAATCGGGCGGCAGTGAAAAGTTGCTTTGGGTGAAGGAGGGAACACAGAGCCGACAGCCGCCTTGACTTTAAGGTTTTGCCATTGCGTCATAAGCTGGCACTGGTGTGAATCCGTAATAAAATCCACGGGATAGCTAGGACTTGTGAAGTCGGGCTCCTGAACGAGCTCGGTGCAAGCCACACTGCTTCTCCGCTGAGATGGCGGGGTAGCTTCTAGGGTAGCTTGGGTAGGATCTCGCTGGTTCTCAAAAGCTTGTCATTCCTCTAGCTCTCGTACCCTTGCGTGATTCTTCTGTTGTTCGCTCAGCTCCACTTTCCTCCTCCTCTCTTGGGTTTTGTAACCGCCTGCGTTGGGAAACCCAACCTTCCATGCAATGAAGCCTAGTGTGCCTCGTGTTCGTCCAGGGTGCTCAGGATTCCCGTCGGCCTGTGTGAGCTCGTCGTTCTCTCTGTCGGGAACAAACATCCCTTCTTGCGCTGCCTTGATTGCTTCCTGAAGCTTCGTGATGGGTGTTGCGAGTTGCTCGTCCGTCTAATAGGACTTCCCTGTTTCAGGGTCCAAAGTTCCCCCAACCCCGAAGAACCAAGTCCTTGTACGGTCTTGCCGGTGCAACGTCTCTGGTTTGACCCCTTTAGTTATCAGGTCCTGCTCAACCTTGTCCCACAACGTCCGGGCTTTGAGGTAGCCACCTGACCCCATGCGACGGTGATGCTCCTTCTTTGCAGCATTTATCTTGTTTGTTGCTGACATCTTCTTACTCATCTCCGATGTCTTGTGGGCCACAAATTCGGTCCAGTGATCTCTTATCTTCTCAAATCGGCCGATAAATTCTGGAGTCTTGTTTTTCTCGACATATGTTGATTTCAACTCATTCTTCCACCTCCTGAATTGACCTGACATCTTCTTGAGAGCATGAGCCTTGACCAATGGCTCTATAACTGGCTTGTCCGGATCCTCCTCTGCCGATAAGGTGAATTTTTTCTTCAGCACGGTCAAAAGATCATCTTTCTGTTAATCTTCGACAAAAGGAACTTGAGGGTCTTCCTTCTTAGGCTTATACCATTGGTGGATGCTGATCGGGATCATGTCCCTAACAAGAACCCCGCACTGAGCAGAAAATGTTTTCTTGGTCCAGAGGGGTTTAATCGGTTGGGCGATTTCTGTGATCCTGAACCTTTCATCCTGGCGCAACTTTCCTTTCGGCCTCGTCTCGTTACCGAAGTTTTGCTCGATTTGGAGGGCTATAAAAGAAGAAAAAAAGAGTTAATACATGTACATACCAAAACAATCAATGCATCAATATATATATATATATATGTATACACCTCGCCGGACTTTGCAACAGCTGATGCCGACTCCGTTCAGCCACCGGAGCCGTCATCACGGTCGCTGGAGCCACCATCATGATCATGACTTTCCTCCTCCATTGTTTGATCACCATAGCCTACTTCCTCTCCTTCCAGACCATCGGTTTCGTTGAGAAATAACGACAAGACATCACCTCCATCGCGGATTATGTCCCCTAATATCTCTTTTTGTTCGAAGTCTCTTTGTTGATACATAGTTTCTGCAAATATTACAATATGGCAATTAATATACAAACATGACAGATGGATATATTAATAGTGGCAAACATAGACCTAGGTAGCTAATCACAACACTTCTAGGGTTTGGGGTGGCCTCGACCACACTCTTTTAACATGGTAAATTTGGGTGGCCTCGACACTTCTAGGGTTTGGCCTGGACCGCCTCTCTCATGAATGTCTACGTCCGAACCGCCTCTCTCATGACTTTCAAACAAGGGATTTAACAAGATGGCGCCATTCTGGATGTGCAGAAAAAAATGGTCCCTATTTTTCCTGATCTCATCTACCCTTCTATATGTCACGTTGTCTAGTGTCAAAGGATTCAATACTTTGACACAAGAGAACATGCACATATAGAATGGTAGATGAGATCAGAAAAAAATAGGGATCAACTTAAATATGCACATCCATAATGGGGGCATTCTTGATAAATCTCTTATAAATCTCGAGAGAATTTGTCGGGTAGGGGCAGGAGGGGTACGAGATTGACAACGTTTTTATTCTATGGTCTGGGCGTCCTCGAGTGTTGGTCGAGTGAGAGGGGGTTGATCGACGTCACCCTGTCGACCCCTCGGTGACCCTCGACCCTCGACCCCTCGACGACCCACGACCCTCATCCCCTCGGTGACCCTTGACACCCTACCCTAGCTAATTTCGATCCTCAACTGTTTGGATTCTCTTAACCTTTAAGGGGTCTAACAAGATGGCGCCATTCTGGATGAGTAGAAAATGGTCCATATTTTTCCTTATATCGAGAAAACCATTGCTTCATCATTTGCCGAAAGTAACAGGCGCATAACGCTATGAAGCTCTCCAAAATTGTTTTGGAACGGAGTCCCGGATAGGATAATTCGCTTTTTGGTACGAAGTTCAGCAAGAGCCTTCCGAATATCGCTATTCCGAAGGCCTTTGCTGAAATCCGTACCAAAAAGCAAATCATTCTATCAGGAACTCCATTCCAAAACAACTTTGAAGAGCTTCGTAGCATCATACGCCTATTACTTCCAGCAAATTATGAAGCCATGGATGAGATCATAAAAAAAGGATCAACTTGTGCATGTCCATAATGGGGGCATTCTTATTAAACGGAGACCCTCGACCCTCGCCGATCCTCGACCCTCGACCCCTCGACCCCTCGAACCTCGACCCCTCGACGACCCTCGACCCTCGACCCCTTAACGACCCTCGACCATCGACGACCCTCG
>NC_041386.1:700880969-700929597 GCF_002162155.2 Triticum dicoccoides | reverse complement strand
CTCGATGACCCTCGACCCCTCGACGACCCTCGAACCTCGACGACCCTCGACACTCGACCCCTCGACGACCCTCGACCCCTCGGTGACCCTCGACCCTCTACCCTAGTTTCCGACACCCTAGTTCCCGACACCCTCATTCCCGATAAAAGATAAGAAGAGGAAGAAGAAGAAAAAAAATAGAGGAGAAGAAGAAGAAGAAGAAATAGAAAAAAAAATGAGGATTAGAAGAAAAAACAGAAATTTTTCTATTTTTTTCTTCTTCTCCTCTATTTCTTCTTCTTATCCTTTTTTTTCTTCTTCTTCCTCTTCTTATTTTTTCTCCTCTTCTTCCACTCCTCTTCTTCCCTTCTTCTTCTCCTTCTTCCTCTTCTTATTTTCCTTTTTCCTGTCCTTCTTTTTCTTTTTCTTCCTTCTTCCTTCTTCCTCTTTTCTTCTTTTCCTTATTTTTCTTTTTCCTCTCCACCAACCTAAAATCTATACTAACCTAAAATGCACTAATAGTACAACTAACCTAAAAAATATTCTATGAACAAAAAAACATCTATATATATGAAAAAATATACATCATATGAACAAAAAAATCATACATCAATACAGACAACAACAAAATCATGCATCACAGCGAGGACGATGACGATGAGGCAGGGCGACGGTGTCGGGGAAGGGGTGGCGCGGGGACGGCAGCGACGACGGTCGCGGGGACGACAGTGACGAGGCAGGGCAACGGCGTCAAGGCAGGGGCGGCGCAGGGACGACGGCGGGGGCAAATGGAGGCGACAATGGGAGCGGGGATGGCGACGACGGCGATGACGGGCACGGGCAGCGGGGGCGATGGCGTCAGGGCAGGGGCGGCGCGGAGACGGCGGCGACGACGGGCACGGGCAGCGGGGGCAGCGGGCGGCGTCGGGGCAGCCCGACGGCATCATGGAGGTCGGGGCCGTCGGAGGGGGATGCGATGAAAACTGAAATTTTTGATAAGTGTTGCTTATATACTCTAAGTATTGGTCCTAGTTCGTGGCACCAACCGGGACCAATGCCACCCTTTAGTCTCGGTTGGTGGCACCAACCGGGACCTAAGGTCAATTTCCAGCATCCCAAAGGTCGGGAAGCGGGGACCTTTGGTCCCGGTTGGTGGCACCAACCGGGACTAAAGGGGGGCATTGGTTCCGGTTGGTGCCACGAACCGGTACCAATGCACACCTTCAGTCCCGGTTGGTGCCACCAACCGGGACCAAAGGCCTTGTGCTACCCCGCGGCCAAAATGTTTACTCCCACCTCACTAGTTGAGAGGAGCTTGGAGTGGTTTATAAGCGAAGCTGCGCTGACCACTTCGAGCTCCTATCCATGCAGGTTTACGGGCCTAATCAGTCACTGCTATGCATGTGGCCCTACTGGGCCTTGAATCCTAGCCCATGGTTGGGTTTCTAGTCGTATTTTGGCAGTGGTGGCCCAGTAGGGGGCATTTTTTAAATTTTTTCCCCAATTTTTTGTTTTGTTTTTTGCATTATTTATTTTATTTTGTTTTTTGCTTTATTTTTTTAATTCTTTGTGCTTTTAGGTAATTAAAAATATAAACTTTTTGTTAGTGCCATTTGTTTTCCAATTTGAATAGTTTAAATTTGAATTTTCGAAAATTTGTGTGAATCACTAGTTTTTGAATAACTTTACTATAAAGATAAATTTTTGAGTGATTATTTTTCCTGCTATTTAATATTACTGTGTTTTATCATTATATTCAAAAACAGATTTTGTTATTTTAGTTTCTAACAAAAAAAGCTTTATGATAATACTTTTTGCTATTAAAGTTTCTAACAAAAAATTCTTTATGAAAATTCTTTTTGCTTTTAATGTTTTGAACAGAAAATACTTTGATAACTTTGATTGCATAAATTTTATATAATTTTACTTTCAATAATACTAGAGGTTTATAAAAGTTTTTTGAGTTGATTCCTTTTGCTATTGGAGTTTTATAAAAGCTTTTTAGTTGATTCTTTTTGCTATTGAAGTATATTATATTTTTTTATTTGATCATAACAGAATATTTTAATTTATTATTTTTAGTTCATTCTTTTTGCTATTAGTTCATTATTTGTGCTATTAGTTCATTCTTTTAGCTAAATGACCCTTAAATTTGAAAGCGCTGCAAATGAACTCTGAAAAGGTTAAAATTTGGCATGGTATCATCATTTCACCCATAGAACATGTGCTAAAAAGTTGAGAGGGTTACGACAAAAACTGGATGCACTTCGTGTACGAAACAGACAATCTCTTTGGAAGTATCAGGGTTTCGGAGAAAACTCATCTGTTACAAAGGGATTTCATTTGTTCACATGTAACTGCAGTGATATTCTAGATCAAAGGCATCATCATAATAGTTGTGGATAGAAAGTCTTCATTTTTTCTTCGCTTGTGTCCTTTGCTTATTGCGCCGTAACCATGGATAATCTTCATCGTTTAACAGAGTGCTTGGGTCAGCCTTGACTTTGAAGGGAGGAATTTCATGAAACTTTTCATAATCTTTAGACATGTCTATCTTGCCCTCCAATCCCACGATGTCTCTTTTTCCTGATAGAACTATGTGGCGCTTTGGCTGATCGTATGATGTATCTGGTTCCTTATCTTTTCTTTTTCTCGATTTGGTAGGCATGTCCTTCTCATAGAAAGCATGTGCCACATCATTGGGTAGGACTAATGGTTCGTCTGTGTACCCTAGATTGGCCAGATCCACTGTTGTCATTCCGTACTATGGCTCTACATGTACCCCACTGAAAGGATCGAGAAGAGGTGTCTAGAGGAGAGGTGATTAGGCACTAAGTACCAAAAGTTGCAGTTTTTGACATCTTTAAGTTCAAGTGGAACTTAGGCACAAGTTTAACACTCACAATACATAACAAGCAAGCATGCAAAGAGTATATGAGCAGCAGAAAGTAAAGCATGCAACTTGCAAGAATGTAAAGGGAGGAGTTTGGAGGATTCAAATGCAATTGGAGACACGGATGTTTTTGTCGTGGTTTCGATAGGTGGCGCTATCGTACATCCACGTTGTTGGAGACTTCAACCCACGAAGGGTAATGGTTGCGTGAGTCCACGGAGGGCTCCACCCAAGAAGGGTCCACAAAGAAGCAACCTTGTCTATCCCACCATGGCCGTCACCCACGAAGGACTTGCCTCACTAGCGGTAGATCTTCATGAAGTAGGCGATCTCCTTGCCCTTACAAACTCCTTGGTTCAACTCCACAATCTTGTCGGAGGCTCCCAAGTGACACCTAGCCAATCTAGGAGACACCACTCTCCAAGAAGTAACAAATGGTGTGTTGATGATGAACTCCTTGCTCTTCTGCTTCAAATGATAGTCTCCCCAACACTCAACTCTCTCTCACAGGATTTGGATTTGGTGGAAAGAAGATTTGAGTGGAAAGCAACTTGGGGAAGGCTAGAGATCAAGATTCATATGGTAGGAATGGAATATCTTGGCCTCAACACATGAGTAGGTGGTTCTCTCTCAGAAAAAGTATGCTGGAAGTGTAGGTTCATTCGGATGGATCTCTCCACGAATGAAGAGGAGGTGGAGGGGTATATATAGCTTCCACAAAAAATCTAACCGTTACACACAATTTACCAATCTTGGTGGGACCGAATCAACAAACTCGGTCGGACCAATTTAGTAAACCTAGTGACCGTTAGGATTTTCGGTGGGGCCGACATGCAACTCGGTATGACCGATATGGTTAGGGTTAGGGCATAACGTAATCTCAGTGAGACCGATTACACAAACTCGGTGAGACCGATTTTGGTAATAAGCCAACCAGAGAGTTGGTCAGGCAAACTCGGTGAGACCGATTACTCAAACTCGGTGGCACCGATTTTGATAATAAGCTAACCAGAGAGTTTGCATTGTAATCTCGGTAGTACCGATTGCTCAAACTCGGTGAGACCGATTTTGGTAATGGACATACATAGAGAGATTACAATCCCATCTCGGTGTGACCGAGATCCCTATCGGTGAAACCAATTTTCCTAGGGTTTGTGGCAGTGGCTATGACATCTGAACTCGGTGGCGCCGGGTAAAAAGAATCGGTGGGGCCGGGTTAGGTTTTTGGTTTAGGACATATGTGGATGTGAGAAAGTAGTTGAGGGCTTTGGAGCATATCACTAAGCATTTTGAGCAAGGAAGCCATTAAGCAACACCTCATCCCCTCTTGATAGTATTGGCTTTTCCTATAGACTCAATGTGATCTTGGATCACTAAAATAGAAAATGTAGAGTCTTGATCTTGGAGCTTGAGCTAATCTTTTGTCCTTAGCATCTTGAAGGGGTTCCACATCGTTTAGTCCATGCCACTCCATTGTTGAACCTGTCTGAAATATACTAGGTAAAAGTGTTAGTCCAACAAGAGATATGTTGACATTAATTACCAAAACCACCCAGGGAGCACTTGTGCTTTCAATTTCCCCCTTTTTGGTAATTGATGACAACATACATCAAAGCTTTAGATAAAGATATAGAAAATAGCAAGTAAAGCTTTGGAAAGACATGTAACAGGCATAGGCTCGCCCTACATGTATGCAATCATGTGAATATGGAATAGAGAAGCATGTGAATGCATGAACATGACAGAGTAAGCTATGTGTTACATGTATCTTGATCGCATGCATCAGAGCAAAAGATAGCAACAGATGTGTATGTGGGAAATGTACCTTCATGCTCATGAGTCCTTCTTGCAAACAATATGTACATCAGCATGAATTCCTCATACACATGACTGTGATGCATATACTTACCTTGTGGTCTTGAGTTGGCTTAGGATGAAATGAACCTGCGTAAACAAGGTTAGGTAACACAGATACACCTACTAGCCAGAGCAAACAGAAGAAACCACAAGAATACCAAGACTGGGATGACATGTAGAGAGTGAGTACTAAGTACCACATATACATGTCGCCAAAGGTAAATATGTGCAACGAATTTAAGGAATTTCTTTCCCTTAGATGTCTTGCTCCCCCCGAATCTAGCATGGGATACTGGGAGAAGATAGGGAACAGAAAATCAAAGCAAAAAGCAAAATCAGAGATAATGCAAATAGGCTCATATGAACATGTCTTTCTCTCCCCTCAAGAAGACATGTGGCATCTCTCCTCTTGAACACCAAGTATCTGGGATCCTTGAGGGTTACTCTCTTCTTGAGTATTCTCTCCCCCTGGAGATCTCTCTCTCCCCCTGTAGAAGTGATAAGCTTTGATGTGATCTCTCTCTCCCCCTTTGACATCAATTTCCAAGAAGGGCCTTCTGGAATTTTCGTGAATGGGTTTGGTCCTTGAGTCACAGCACAAAGCATTAATAAAAGTGTGATGCTTGTAGAGGACAAGATTCATTGAGTGGAGTTGGATCAAAAGTAATGCAGAAACAAGTGGCAAAATGTTTTTTTGTAGTGAAATCGGTGGCTCCGAGTGGTTTGCTTTGGTTGCACCGAAAGGATTCGGTTGGACCGAAAACAACAAACCGGTGAGACCGAGTTCATCGCAAAGAAAACATTTGTCACCTCAGCTCACTAGACAAGTAAGATTTCACAAGGATTTGCAAGGAATTAACAGAAAGGTTTGCAATGAATTGGATGTAGGGAATGCAGAACAATTAGAGAGGAAATAAATCTAGATGGAGTTTTTTTGAAGGGGAAACAAACATGCATGAGACAAATGAAAGAGCACAGAAAAGAACATAAGTAAACTTCATCTAGAGATGGTCGGCGACAAGGTCACCTATGTTAGAGTATATTGACTTAGGAGTCAAGTGAGATCACTTGATCATAGGTCATATTTATTGTTTAATCTCAAAATGGGGTTACCATTTATTGTTTAAGCAACTTGATGTATTCACATCTTGTCGAGTTGCTTTGACTCATGACTTGGAGTAAAGCTTCTCTAAGATGGAATGACATACCTTGTGTGGTGGTGTTGATCATGTAGTTGAACTTGTGTGGGTTGCTCAAGGTTGATGTAGCTCATCAAGAGTTGGGAGCACCACTTGGAATTTGAGTTCATCTACCTACATGGGTTAGTTTTTGCAAGGAAGAGAACTTGTGTGTCCAAAATGACAATCATGAAACTCAACATAGAATTTGTCAAAGGATATGTTTGAATGGTCCCGTGCTTCCTTGTCTTCAACCACCATTGTGTAGAGACTTGGTGATGTACAGATTGCTCAAGATATGAGTAGGTTACAATCTCATGGAATTCGATTCAACCAAGTACCTACATGGGTTAGATAACATGCAAGGTGCAAATATATCCAAGACATAAGATTATCATCATAAGAGAAATATCAAGGATTAGTCATAAGCTCATGTCTTGCATGTATCCAATGGAGTTTCTACTCCAAGTTTAAAGCATCAATGATGTTCAATTCACCTCTTAACCTGCAAAACACTTTCTCATCAAGTGGTTTAGTGAAAATATCCACTAATTGTTTTTCGGTGCGAACATGCTTAAGATTTATGTCCCCTTTGGCAACATGACCTCGAATGAAATGATGACGAACTTCAATATGCTTAGTTTGAGAATGTTGCATCGGATTGTGAGCAATCTTGATAGCACTTTCATTTTCACAAAGTAATGGAACATGTTTCACATATATCCCATAATCTTTAAGAGTTTGGGTCATCCAAAGTAATTGAGCACAACATGAACCAGCAGCAATGTATTCCGCTTCGGCGGTGGATAAGGATACCGAGTTTTGTTTCTTGGAAGACCAAGATACAAGAGATCTACCAAGAAATTGACAAGTACCCGAAGTGGACTTTCTATCAACCTTGTCACCGGCATAGTCCGAGTCGGAGTAGCCAACAAGATTGAAAGAGGCCCTCTTAGGATACCAAATGCCAAAATTTGGTGTATGGATTAAGTATCTCACTATCCTTTTCACGGCCTTAAGATGACATTCTTTAGGAGCAGCTTGATATCATGCACACATGCACATACTTAGCATGATATCGGGACGTGAAGCACATAGATATAACAATGAACCAATCATACAACGATAAACCTTTTGATCAACCGGTTCACCATCTTTGGTCAAGTCAAGATTTCCACTAGTAGGCATGGTTGTAGTCATACCTTTGCATTCTTGCATATTGAACTTCTTGAATAAGTCCTTGGTGTACTTCGTTTGAGAGACAAAGGTACATCCCTTAGTTTGTTTGATTTGCAAACCAAGAAATAATTTGAGTTCACTCATCATAGACATCTCAAGCTTCTCCAATATTAGCTTCCCAAACTTTTCACTAAAATGAGGGTTAGTAGAACCAAATATAATATCATCAACATAGATTTGGCACACAAATAGTTCTCCATTGACCCTTTTAGTAAAAAGAGTAGAATCTATTTTTCCAATTTCAATGCCTTTTTCAATAAGGAACTTGGTCAAGCATTTATACCACTCTCTAGGAGCTTGTTTAAGACCATAAAGAGCTTTGTGAAGTTTGTAAACATGATTAGGTTTCTTAGGATTAATAAAGCCGGGAGGTTGTTTAACATAAACTTCCTCCTCTATTTCACCATTTAGAAAAGCACATTTAATGTCCATTTGGTACAGGGTGATATCATGGTGATTAGCATAGGCAAGTAAGATGCGAATGGAGTCAAGTCTAGCAACAGGAGCATAAGTCTCACTATAGTCCATACCTTCGACTTGTGTGTAGGCTTCGGCGACGAGACGTGCTTTGTTGCGAACTACTTGTCCATCTTCATCTTGCTTGTTGCGAAACACCCATTTGGTATCGATGATGTTGTGGTTGTCGTCGGGCTTCTCAACCAATGTCCACACTTGGTTTCTCTCGAAGTTGTGTAGCTCTTCATGCATGGCATTTATCCAATCTGGATCTTCCAATGCTTCTTCAACCTTCATAGGTTCAATGCTCGAGATGAATAAATAGTGTTCACAACAGTTAGCTAAACGAGTTTTAGAGCGTGTGATTCTCCCGGTTTGGATATCGTTGTAGATTTGCTCGACGGGATGGTCTTTAGCAATTCTTGTTCGAACTCGTGAAAGCTTTTGCTTGGGTCTTGGTTGAACATCTTCTTCATCTTGTTCTTCTTCTTGGCCTTCTTCATTGTTGGCGTTGTCGTTCTCTTGTCGTGGTAGAGAAGGAGGTTGTTGATGTTCTTGGTGTACTTCCTTGTTTTCTTCATCTTGGTGTGTCCCATTTATGGATGCTTCCGTATCAACTCTCGGTTCACCTTGTCGTGAGGTAGAAGCTTCCACTAGGACGGACGAGGTACTCTCCTTCACCTCCGTTGGGCGAATCTTGCCAATAGACAAGTCTTGGATTGCTTTCGAAGGATCTTTGTCTCCTACTTCAATTGGCAATTGCTCTACTTGCGAGCCGTTAGATTCATCAAACTTCACATCTACCGTTTCTTCAACCTTTCGGGTGAAATTGTTGTAGACACTGTATGTGTGAGAGTTTGAGCCATAACCAAATAGGAAACCTTCATGAGACTTAGGAGCAAATTTAGAACGACAATGCTTACCAAGAATGTAGCACTTTGAGCCAAATACTCGAAAGTATCCAACTTGGGGTTTGTTACCGGTGAGGAGCTCGTATGCCGTCTTGCCGAGTAGCTTGTGAAGATACAAGCGATTTGTTGCATGACAAGCTGTCTCAACCGCTTCTGCCCAAAAGTGCTTTGGCGTCTTGTACTCATGAAGCATCGTTCTCGCCATTTCGATGAGCGTCTAGTTCTTCCTCTCAACAACTCCATTTTCTTGAGGTGTGTACGTAGCCGAGAACTCGTGTGAAATCCATTCTTCGTCAAGAAAGGTGTCCACATTTGCGGTCCTGAACTCAGTTCCATTGTCGCTGTGAACCTTCTTGATCTTCACTTCAAATTGATTTTGGGCATTCTTAGCGAAGTTTTCGAAGAACTTTTGGACCTGCGATTTGTCATCGAGAAAGAACACCCACGTAAATCTTGAAAAATCATCAACTATAACTAGACCAAAAGAATTTCCACCGAGACTCTTTTAAGCGTTGGGACCAAAAAGATCCATATGAAGTAGCTCGAGTGGCCTCCTTGTGGTCATGATGTTCTTCACGGGATGCCTTCCTCCAACCTGTTTACCTGCTTAACAAGCGCTGCAAAGTCTATCCTTATCAAATATGACATCGTTAATGCCAAGGATATGATTTCCTTTAATAAGCTTGTCAAGGTTTTGCATGCCAACATGACGTAATCGTCTATGCCATAACCAACCTTTAGAAGATTTAGCAATAAAGCAAGTTCTAGGTTGAGCCTTTTTAGTGAAATCAACAATGTATAGATCACCTCTACGTACACCGGTAAAGACCATTTTATGATTATCTCTACGAAACACTTGGCAATCTACTTCAATAAATAGGACATTGAAACCGAAATCAGCAAGTCTAGATACTGAAAGTAAGTTGTAGCCAAGAGATTCAACGAGCATGAAATTTTGTATGGAGCTATCATGTGATATGGCCACCTTACCAAGGCCAACCACCTTATCCTTTGAGTTGTCACCGAAAATGACATACTTTCGAGGACCATCGTTTCCAGCAAGCTCACGAAACATGTCTTTATCTCCGGTCATGTGATCGGTACATCCATTGTCAAGAACCCATTCCTTTCCTCCTGCCATATATCCCCGAAGATTTGCCATAAGACCAAAGTGGCTCATTGCATCATCAAGATCAAAGTCACTATCATCATCCTCGTCATAGTATCCATGTTCAACATCGTCATGTGGTGGATCAAATCCTAGAGAGGGTGATTCGTTAGAGTGAGTTTGACAATGATCTTGTTTATGAATTTTAATAGCTTTGGAAATAATATCACCATTAATTCCAAAATCTCCTTTGGCACGCATAAGGTTTGTAAGTTCAAATAGACAATCACCAAACATAGGATCACTGGAATTCATCTTACTCAAGGCAATAGACTTATGGAGAATTTCATCTAGATTTTTCAAGGAATAATTTGGAAAGCGTTCCTCAAGAAATTTCCATATAGTGTAGGCACAGTCAAGAGTAGGCAAGTTTCTAGTCAAGTTTCTAGGCAAGCCTCTAGTGATAAGATTAATAGTTCTAAGATTCCTAATCATGTCAATTGACTCATCAAGGGTAGGATGCATCGGATCAACATGAGGTGCACAAGGGCTAGCAATGTACTTGCTCAAATGATATTGATTGAAAATCACAAGTATCTCATTTTTCCACTCATGAAAGTACTCTCCATCAAGTATAGGCACTCTATGTCTAAGACTCCCAATAGTAGACTCATCCATCTTCCTCCAATGGTGTTTAAACCAAAGCAATGGAGACCAAAAGTTGCAGTTTTTGACTTCTTTAAGTTCAAGTGGAATTTAGGCACAAGTGTAACACTCACAATACATAACAAGCAAGCATGCAAAGAGTATATGAGCAGTGAAAAGTAAAGCATGCAACTTGCAAGAATGTAAAGGGAAGGGTTTGGAGGATTCAAACACAATTGGAGACACGGATGTTTTTGTCGTGGTTCCGATAGGTGGTGCTATCGTACATCCACGTTGATGGAGACTTCAACCCACGAAGGGTAGCGGTTGCGTGAGTCCACGGAGGGCTCCACCAAAGAAGGGTCCACGAAGAAGCAACCTTGTCTATCCCACCATGGCTGTCGCCCACGAAGGACTTGCCTCAGTAGCGGTAGATCTTCATGAAGTAGGCGATTTCCTTGCCCTTACAAACTCCTTGGTTCAACTCCACAATCTTGTTGGAGGCTCCCAAGTGACACCTAGCCAATCTAGTAGACACCACTCTCCAAGAAGTAACAAATGGTGTGTTGATGATGAACTCCTTGCTCTCGTGCTTCAAATGATAGTCTCCCCAACACTCAACTCTCTCTCACAAGATTTGGATTTGGTGGAAAGAAGATTTGAGTGGAAAGCAACTTATGGAAGGCTAGAGATCAAGATTCATATGGTAGGAATAGAATATCTTGGCCTGAACACATGAGTAGGTGGTTCTCTCTCAGAAAAAGTATGTTGTAAGTGTAGGTTCGTTCTGATGGCTATCTCCACGAATGAAGAGGAGGTGGAGGGGTATATATAGCCTCCACACAAAATCTAACTGTTACACACAATTTACCAATCTCGGTGGGACCGAATCAACAAACTCGGTCAGACCGATTTAGTAAACCTGGTGACCGTTAGGATTTTTGGTGGGACCGACATGCAACTCGGTATGACCGATATGGTTAGGGTTAGGGCATAACGTAATCTTGGTGATACCGATTACACAAACTCGTTGAGACCGATTTTGGTAATAAGCTAACCAGAGAGTTGGTCAGGCAAACTCGGTGAGACCGATTACTCAAACTCAGTGGGACTGATTCTGATAATAAGCTAACCAGAGAGTTTGATTGTAATCTTGGTAGTACCGATTGCTCAAACTCGGTGAGACCGATTTGGGTAATGGACATACACAGAGAGATTACAATCCCATCTCGGTGTGACCGAGATCCCTATCGATGAAACCGATTTGCCTAGGGTTTGTGGCAGTGGCTATGACATCTGAACTCGGTTGCGCCGGATAGAAAGAATCGGTGGGGCCGAGTTAGACTTTTGGTTTAGGACATATGTGGATGTGAGAAAGTAGTTGAGGGCTTTGGAACATATCACTAAGCATTTTGAGCAAGCAAGCCATTAAGCAACACCTCATCCCCTCTTGATTGTATTGGCTTTTCGTATAGACTCAATGTGATCTTGTATCACTAAAATAGAAAATGTAGAGTCTTGATCTTGGAGCTTGAGCCAATCCTTTGTCCTTAGAATCTTGAAGGGGTTCCACATCCTTTAGTCTATGCCACTCCATTGTTGAGCTTGTCTGAAATATACTAGGTAAAAGTGTTAGTCCAACAAGAGATATGTTGACATTAATTACCAAAACCACCCAGGGAGCACTTGTGCTTTCACCCGCCTCCTGACAGATTGACCCATTTGCACTTAAACAAAGGAATCTTCATATCATGTCCATAGTCAAGTTCCCATATGTCCACTATGTAACCATAATATGTTTCCTTTCCACTCTTGGTTGCTGCATCAAACAGGACACCACTGTTTTGGTTGGTGCACTTTTGATCTTGGTCGATTGTGTAAAATGTATTTCCATTTATCTCGTACCCTTTGTAAGTCATTCCGGTCGAAGATGGTTCCCTCGCCAACGAGTACATGTCATGAGAAATAGTGTTGTCACCCGTGAGACGTGTTTGCAACCAACTGCCGAAACACCTGATGTGTTCACATGTAATCCAGTCGTCACATTGGTCTGGGTGTTTGGAGCGCAGTATGTTCTTGTGTCCATCGACATACGGGGTCACCACGATAGAATTTTGTAGAACTGTGTAGTGTGCTTGAGACCAAGAATGCCCGTGCCTACATATTATTGAGTCCCCTCCTAGCATGCCTTTTCCACCCAGTCTCCCCTCATACCGCGATTGAAGGAGACCTATCATCTTAAGGTCAGGAATGAAGTCAACACAAAACCCAATGGCATCCTCTCTTTGGTGGACCATGGAGATGCTTCCTTCTGGCCTAGCGCGGTTACAGACAAATTTTTTAGGACTCCCATGAACCTCTCAAAGGGGAACATATTGTGTAGAAATACAGGGCCCAGAACCACAATCTCGTCGACTAAATGAACTAGGACATGTGTCATGATATTGGACAAGGATGGTGGGAACACCAGCTCGAAACTGACAAGACATTGCACCAGATGCTATGTCTTGAGCTTGTGTTGGTTTTCCTTGAAGGGGAAAGGGTGATGCAGCAATAGTAGCGTAAGAATTTCCCTCAGTTTTTGAGAACCAAGGTATCAATCTAGTAGGAGGCTCCTCACAATTCCCACGCACCTACACAAACAAACAAGAACTCGCAACCAACGCAATAAAGGGCTTGTCAATCCCTTCACGACCACTTGCGAAAGTGAGATCTGATAGAGGTAATATGATAAGATAAATATATTTTTGGTATTTTATGATATAGATTGGAAAAGTAAAGATGCAAATAAAAGTAGATTGAAAGCTTATATGATAAGAGATAGACCTGGGGGCCAAAGGTTTCGCTAGTGGCTTCTCTCAAGATAGCATAATTATTACGGTGGGTGAACAAATTACTGTCGAGCAACTGATAGAAAAGCGAATAATTATGAGATTATCTAGGCATGATCATGTATATAGGCATCACGTCCGTGACAAGTAGACCGAAACAATTCTGCATCTACTACTATTACTCCACACATCGACCGCTATCCAGCATGCATCTAGTGTATTACGTTCATAAAGAAAAGAGTAATGCATTAAGAAAGATGACATGATGTAGAGGGATAAACTCATGCAATATGATATAAACCCCATATTTTTGTCCTTGATGGCAACAATACAATACGTGCCTTGCTGCCCCTGGTGTCACTGGGAAAGGACACCGCAAGATTGAACCCAAAGATAAGCACTTCTCCCATTGCAAGAAAGATCAATCTAGTAGGCCAAACCAAACTGATAATTCGAAGATACTTGCAAAGATAACTTAATCACACATAAAAGAATTCAGAGGGGATTCAAATATTTCTCATAGATAAACTTGATCATAAACCCACAATTCATCGTATCTCGACAAACACACCACAAAAAGAGTTACATCGAATAGATCTCCAAGAAGATCCAGGAGAACTTTGTATTGAGATTCAAAGAGAGAGAAGAAGAAGCCATCTAGCTAATGACTATGGACCCGAAGGTCTGTGGTAAACTACTCACAACTCATCGGAGAGGCCTTGGAGATGATGTAGAGGCCCTCCGTGATCGATTCCCCCTCTGGCGGATCACCGGTGAAGGCTCCAAGATGGGATCTCGCGGATATAGAAGGTTACGGCGGTGAAAATAGTTTTTCGTGGTTGCTTCTGATGTTTTCGTGGTACATGGGTATATGTAGGAGGAAGGAGTACGTCAGTGGACGATCGAGGGGCCCACGAGGGGGCGCGCCGGGCACCCTTGTGACCGCCTCCTTTGTTTCTTGACTTCCACTCCAAGTCCTCTGGATCACGTTTGTTCCAAAAAGATCGCTCCCGAAGGTTTCATTCCGTTTGGACTCCATTTGATATTCCTTTTCTTCAAAACACTGAAATAGGCAAAAAAAACAGCAATTCGGGCTGGACCTCGGGTTAGTAGGTTAGTCCCAAAAATGATATAAAAGTGTAAAGTAAAGCCCATAAACATCCAAAATGGGTAATATAATAGCATGGAACAATCAAAAATTATAGATACGTTGGAGACGTATCAAGCATCCCAAGCTTAATTCCTACTCGTCCTCGAGTAGGTAAATGATAAAAACATAATTTTTGATGTGGAATGCTACCTAGCATAATTCTTAATGTAATTTTCTTTATTGTGGCATGAATGTTCATATCCAAATGATCCAAAATAAAAGTTCATATTGACATAAGAAATAGTAATACTTCAAGCATACTAATCAAAGCAATCATGTCTTCTCAAAATAACATGGCTAAAGAAAGTTCATCCCTACAAAATTATATAGTTAGGCCATGCTTCATTTTCGTCACACAAAAATGCTCCCACCTTGCACAACCCCGATGACAAGCCAAGCAATTGTTTCGTACTTAAATAATCTCAAACTTTTTCAACTTTCACGCAATACATGAGCGTGAGCCATGGATATAGGACTATGGGTGTAATAGAATATGATGATGGAGATTGTGTGGAGAAGACAAAAAAGGAGAAAGTCTCACATTGATGAGGATAATCAACGGGCTATGGAGATGCCCATCAATTGATGTCAACATGAGGAGTAGGGATTGCCATGCAACAGATGCACTAGAGCTATAAATGTATGAAAGCTCAACAAAAGAAACTAGTGGGTGCGCATCCAACTTGCTTGCTCACAAAGACCTAGGGAATTTTGAGGAAGCCCATCGTAGGAATATACAAGCCAAGTTCTATAATGAAACATTCCCACTAGTATATAAAAGTGACAACATATGAGACTCTCTATATGAACAACATGGTGCTACTTTGAAGCACACGTGTGGAAAAGGATAGTAACATTACCCCCCTTTTTTGGGCTTTATTTGGCCTTTCTTTTTTTGGCCTTTCTTTTTTTTTGGCCTTTGACTTTTGGGGGGGGGGACAAGGCTCTAATAATGATGATCATCGCACTTCTATTTATTTAGAACTTATGAATTACAACTCAATATTAGAACAAGATATGACTCTATATGAATGCCTCCGGCGGTGTACCAGGATGGGCAATGAATCAAGAGTGACATGTATGAAAAATTATGCATGGTGGCTTTGCCACAAATACGATGTCAAGTACCGAAGAGGCTAGCAATAATGGAAGGGTGAGAGTGCGTATAATCCATGGACTCAACATTAGTCAAAAAGAACTCATATACTTATTGCAAAAATCTACAAGTCATCAGAAACCAAGTACTATGCGCATGCTCCTAGGGGGATAGATTGGTAGGAAAAGGCCGTCGCTCGTCCCCGACCGTCAATCTAAGAACACCTCATGTTTCAAATTTGTTGCACAACTTTTACCATACGTGCATGCTACGTGACTTGCCAACTTAAACACAAGCATTCTTTAAATTCATAATCACCCAACTAGCATGAATCTAATATCACTTCCTCCATATCTCAAAACATTATCAAGTATCAAATTGATCATAGCATCCAATTCACTTCCTATGATAGTTTTTATTATACCCAACTTGGATGCCCATCATTCTAGGACCTATTTTATAACCATAGCAAATACCATGCTGTTCTAAGAGACTCTCAAAATAACATGAGAGATTAACAATTTCTACAAAATTAAGCCACCGCCGTGCTCTAAAAGGTATAAGTGAAGCACTAGAGCAAAAACTATCTAGCTCAAAAGATATAAGTGAAGCACATATGAGTATTCTAATAAATTCCAATCAAGTGGGTTTCTCCCAAAAGGTATGTACAGCAAGGATGATTGTGGTAAACTAAAAATCAAAGACTAATATCATACAAGACGCTCCAGGCAAAACACATATCATGTGGCGAATAAAAATATAGCTCCAAGTAAAGTTACCGATAGACGAAGACTAAAGAGGGGATGCCTTCCGGGACATCCCCAAGCTTAGCCTTTTGGTTATCCTTGAATATCTTGGGGTGCCATGGGCATCCCCAAGCTCAGGCTCTTGCCACTCCTTATTCCATATTCCATCAAATCTTTACCCAAAACTTGAAAACTTCACAACACAAAACTCAACAGGAAATCTCATAAGCTCTATTAGTGCAAGAAAGAAAAACCACCACACAAGGTATTGTAATGAACTCATTCTTTATTTATATTGGTGTTAAACCTACTGTATTCCAACCACTCTATGATTCATACCCCTACATACCAGCCATAGATGCATCAAAATAAGGAAAAAACACACAAAAAACAGAATATGTCAAAAACAGAACAGTCTGTAGCAATATGTAACTTTCGTATACTTCTGGAACAGCTTGGAAAAGTAAAGATACAAATAAAAGTAGATTGAAAGCTTATATGATAAGAGATAGACCCGGGGGCCATAGGTTTCACTAGTGGCTTCTCTCAAGATAACGTAATTATTACGGTGGGTGAACAAATTACTGTCGAGCAATTGATAGAAAAGCGAATAATTATGAGATTATCTAGGCATGATCATGTATATAGGCCTCACATCTGTGACAAGTAGACCGAAACGATTCTGCATCTACTACTATTACACCACACATCGACCACTATCAAGCATGCATCCAGAGTATTAAGTTCATAAAGAACAGAGTAGCGCATTAAGAAAGATGACATGATGTAGAGGATAAAAACATGCAATATGATATAAACTCCATCTTTTTATCCTCGATGACAACAATATAATACGTGCCTTGCTGCCCCTGCTGTCACTGGGAAAGAACACCGCAAGATTGAACCCAAGCTAAGCTCTTATCCCATTGCAAGAAAGATCAATCTAGTAGGCCAAACCAAACTGATAATTCGAAGAGACTTGCAAAGATAACTTTCACACATAAAAGAATTCACAGGAGTTTCAAATATTTCTCATAGCTAAACTTGATCATAAACCCACAATTCATCGGATCTCGACAAACACACCGCAAAAAGAGTTACATCGAATAGATCTCCAAGAAGATTAAGGAGAACTTTGTATTGAGATTAAAAGAGAGAGAAGAAGTCATCTAGCTAATAACTATGGACCCGAAGGTCTGTGGTAAACTACTAACAACTCATCGGAGAGGCCTTGGAGATGATGTAGAGGCCCTCGGATCAATTCCCCCTTCGGCGTATCACCGGCGAAGGCTCCCAAATGGGATCTCGCGGATATAGAAGGTTACGGCGGTGGAATTAGTTTTTCGTGGTCGCTTCTGATGTTTTCGGGTTATATGGGTATATGTAGGAGGAAGGAGTACGTCGGTGGACGATCGAGGGGCCCACGAGGGTGGGGGGCGCGCCCACCTATAGGGTGCGCGCCGGGCACCCTCGTGGGTGCCTCCTTTGTTTCTTGACTTCCACTCCAAGTCCTCTGGATCATGTTTGTTCCAAAAAGATCGTGCCCGAAGGTTTTGATACGTCCGTTTTGCATCATGCTTTTATATCGATATTTATTGCATTATGGGCCGTTATTACACATTATTTCTCAATACTTATGGCTATTCTCTCTTATTTTACAAGGTTTACCATGAAGAGGGGGAATGCCGGCAGCTGGAATTCTGGCTAGAAAAGGAGCAAACATCGGAAACCTATTCTGCACAACCCCAAAAGACCTGAGACTCCACGAAACAACTTTTTGGATTTATTAAGAAATTATGAGCAAAAGAAATAGGCCAGGGTGCCCACACCCTGTCCAGGAGACAGGGGGGCGCCCCCCCTAGGGGCGCGCCCCCCTATCTCCTGGGCCCCTTGGTGGGCTTCCGGTGGCCATCTTCTGCTATATGAAGGGTTTTGTCCTGGAAAAATTCGTGGGCAAGCTTACGGGACGAAACTCGGCCGCCACGATGCGTAACCTTGGCGGAATCAATCTAGGGCTCTGGCGGAGCTGTTCTGCCGGGGACACTTCCCTCCGGGAGGGGGAAATCATCACCAACGATCCTCTCATCGGGAGGGGGTCAATCTCCATCAACATCTTCACCAGCACCATCTCATCTCAAAACCCTAGTTCATCTCTTGTATCAAATCTTGTATCAAAACCACAATTTGGTACATGTGGGTTGCTAGTAGTGTTGATTACTCCTTGTAGTTGATGCTATTTGGTTTACTTGGTGGAAGATCATTTGTTCAGATCCTTTATGCATATTATTACACCTCTGATTATGAACATGAATATGCTTTGTGAGTAGTTATGTTTGTTCCTGAGGACATGGGTGAAGTCTTGCTATTAGTAGTCATGTGAATTTGGTATTCGTTCGATATTTTGATGAGATGTATGTTGTCTCTCGTCTAGTGATGTTATGTGAACGTCGACTACATGACACTTCACCATTACTTGGGCCTAGAGGAAGGCATAGGGAAGTAATAAGTAGATGATGGGTTGCTAGAGTGACAGAAGCTTAAACCCTAGTTTATGCGTTACTTCGTTAGGGGTTGATATGGGCCCATATGTTTAATGTTGTGGTTAGGTTTACCTTAATACTCCTTTTTGTAGTTGCGGACGCTTGCAATAGGGGTTAATCATAAGTGGGATGCTTGTCCATGTTAGGGCAGTACCCAAGTGCCGGTCCACCCACATATCAAAGTATCAAAGTACCGAACGCGAATCTCATGAACGTGATGAAACTAGGTTAACGATAATTCCCAATGTGTCCTCGGGAGCTCCCTTCTCATTATTAGAATTTTTCCAGGCTTATCCTTTGCTACATAAAGGATTGGGCCACCTTGCTGCAATTTATTTACTTTATTTACTTTTTGCTTGTTACTATTTATCTTATCACAAAACTATCTATCACCTACTATTTCAGTGCATGCAGAGAAAACCTTACTGAAAACCGCTTATCATTTCCTTCTGCTCCTCGTTGGGTTCGACACTCTTACTAATCAAAAGGACTACGATAGATCCCCTACACTTGTGGGTCATCAAGACTCTTTTCTGGCGCCATTGCCGGGGAGCGTAGCGCTCTTGGTGAGTGGAACTTGGTAAGGAAACATTTATATAGTTTGCTGAAATTTTCTGTTACTTGTCACTATGGAAACTAATCCTTTGAGTGGCTTGTTTGGGGTATCTTCACCCCAAACAAAAGAGCAAAGAGATGCTCCTCAACCTATTGAACCTTATGAAAATATTCACTTTGAGATTCCTTCGGGTATGAAAGAAAAACTGCTAGCTAATCCTTCTGCAAGAGATGGAACATTGCATCCCGACTTACACCTTATCTTTGTGGATTATTTAAGCTTGCAGGTATTCCCGATGATGTTGTCAAAAGGAAGTTCTTCCCTTTATCTTTGAAGTGAGATGCAATGACATGGTATAGGCTATGTGATGATACGAGATCTTGGAATTATAAGCTATTGAAATTGGAATTTCACCAGAAGTTCTATCCTATGCATCTTGTTCATCCTGATCGTAATTACATATATAATTTCTGGCCTCGCGAAGGAGAAAGCATCTCTCAAGCTTGGGGGAGGCTTATGTCAATGTTATATTCATGCCCCAATCATGAGCTCTCTCGGGAAATGATTATTCAAAATTTTTATGCTCGGCTTTCTCTTGATAATCGCAACTTGCTCGATACTTCCTGTGTTGTTTCCTATATGTTGAAGACAATTGATTTCAAATGGGACTTATTGGAAAGAATTAAATGCAACTCTGAAGATTGGGGTTTCAACGATGTTAAGGAGTCAGGTATGACACCAAAGTTTGATTGTGTAAAATCTTTTATGGATACCGATGCTTTCCGTGGATTTAGGTCTACATATGCACTTGACTTTGAGATAGTAGCTACTTTTTGTGATACTTTTGCTACTCACGTTGATCTTCCTAAAAAGAAGTGGTTTAAATATAATCCTCTTGTTGAAGTGAATTTAGTTGCACCTATTAAGTCGAAGAGAAGACTATTACATATAGTGATCCTATTATTCCTGCTGCTTATGTTGAAAAACCTCCTTTTCCTGTTAGGATAAAAGATCATGTTAAAGCTTCGACTGTTGTTCGTAAGACTAATACTAGGACCTATACACCTCCTGAGCAAATTAATGTTGAACCTGGTATTTCTATGATTAAAGATCTCTTGGATGAGGACTTAGATGGGCATGTTATCTCTTTCTTGGGTGAAACTGCTAATATTGCTAGACCCGATACTAAGACACGTAGACCTGTTGTAGGCACGCCTGTTATTTATGTTAAAATAGGAGATCATTGTTATCATGGCTTATGTGATATGGGTGCTAGTGCTAATGCGATACCTTATGATCTTTCTAAACAAATTATGCACGATATTGCACCTGTTGAATTAGAAGATATTGATGTTACTACTAAGCTTGCAAATAGGGACACCATTAAACCTATTGGGATTGTTAGAGATGTTGAAGTCTTGTGTGGGAAGATTAAATACCCTGCTGATTTTCTTGTGCTCGGTTCCCCACAAGATGATTTTTGTCCCATTATTTTTGGTAGACCCTTCTTGAATACTGCTAGTGCTAAGTTTGATTGTGAAAAGAATATTGTCACTGTTGGCTTAGATGGCATGTCTCATGAGTTTAATTTCGCTAAGTTTAGTAGACAACATCGTGAAAAGGAACCATCGAGTAAGTGTTGGGGAACATAGTAATTTCAAAAAAAAATCCAACGCACACGCAAGATCATGGTGATGGCATAGCAACGAGAGGGGAGAGTATTGTCCACGTACCCTCGTAGACCGTAAGCGGAAGCGTTATGACAACGCGGTTGATGTAGTCGTACGTCTTCACTATCCGACCGATCCAAGTACCGAATGTACGGCACCTCCGAGTTCAGCACACGTTCAGCTCGATGACGATCCCCGGGCTCCGATCTAGCAAAGCGTCGGGGATGAGTTCCGTCAGCACGACGGCGTGGTGACGATGATGATGTTCTACCAGCGCAGGGCTTCGCCTAAACTCCGCAACGATATGACCGAGGTGGAATATGGTGGAGGGGGGCACCGCACACGGCTAAGGAACGATCCGCTTGTGTTGTTGTTCCTACAGGTGCCCCCCTGTCCCCGTATATAAAGGAGCAAGGGGGGAGGGGCGACCGGCCTAAGAGGGGCGCGCCAAGGGGAGTCCTACTCCCACCGGGAGTAGGACTCCCTCCTTCCTTGTTGGAGTAGGAGAAGGGGGGAAAGAGGGGGAGAGGAGGAAGGAAAGGGGGGCCGCACCCCTTGTCCAATTCGGACCAGAGGGGGGCTGCACGCCTCCTTCCTTTCGGCCTCTCTCCTCTATTCCCGTATGACCCAATAAGGCCCATATACTCCCCGGCGAATTCCCGTAACTCTCCGGTACTCCGAAAAATACCCGAATCACTCGGAACCTTTCCGAACTCCGACTATAGTCGTCCAATATATCGATCTTTACGTCTCGACCATTTCGAGACTCCTCGTCATGTCCCCGATCTCATCCGGGACTCCGAACTCCTTCGGTACATCAAAACTCATAAACTCATAATATAACTGTCATCGAAACCTTAAGCGTGCGGACCCTACGGGTTCGAGAACTATGTAGACATGACCTAGAAGTATTCTTGGTCAATAACCAATAGCGGAACCTGGATGCCCATATTGGCTCCTACATATTCTACGAAGATCTTTATCGGTCAAACCGCATAACAACATACTTTGTTCCCTTTGTCATCGGTATGTTACTTGCCCGAGATTTGATCGTCGGTATCCAATACCTAGTTCAATCTCGTTACTGGCAAGTCTCTTTACTCGTTACGTAATGCATCATTCTGTAACTAACTCATTAGCTACATTGCTTGTAAGGCTTATAATGATGTGCATTACCGAGAGGGCCCAATCCAACATGATCTCGAAATACGCCAACCCAACATGTACCTTTGGAGACACCTGTAGTACTCCTTTATAATCACTCAATTACGTTGTGACATTTGGTAGCACCCAAAGTGTTCCTCCGGTCAACGGGAGTTGCATAATCTCATAGTTACAGGAACATGTATAAGTTATGAAAAAAGCAATAGCAACATACTAAATGACAACACATGTCTATGGTTAGGAAACACAACCATCTTTGATTAATGAGCTAGTCAAGTAGAGGCATACTAGTGACACTATGTTTGTCTATGTATTCACACATGTATTATGTTTCCGGTTAATACAATTCTAGCATGAATAATAAACATTTATCATGAAATAAGGAAATAAATAATAACTTTATTATTGCCTCTAGGGCATATTTCCTTCAGTCTCCCACTTGCACTAGAGTCAATAATCTAGTTCACATCGCCATGTGATTTAACATCAATATTCATATCTGTATATGATTAACACCCATAGTTCACATCGTCATGTGACCAACACCCAAAGGGTTTACTAGAGTCAACAATCTAGTTCACATCGCTTATGTGATTAACACCCAAAGAGTACTAAGGTGTGATCATGTTTTGCTCGTGAGAGAAGCTTAGTCAACGGGTCTGTCACATTTAGAGCCGTATGTATTTCGCAAATATTCTATGTCCACAATGCTCTGCATGGAGCTACTCTAGCTAATTGCTCCCACTTTCAATATGTATCCTGATTGAAACTTAGAGTCATCTGGATTGGTGTAAAAGCTTGCATCATTGTAACTTTTACGACGGGCTCTTTTATCACCTCCATAATCGAGAAACATCTCCTTAGTCCTCACTAAGGATATTCTTGACCCATGTCCAGTGATCTACTTATTAGATCAAAATTGTATTCCTTTGCCAAACACAGAGCAAGGTATACAATAGGTCTGTTTCACAACATAGCATACTTTATAGAACCTATGACTGAGGCATAGGGAATGACTTTTCATTCTCTTTCTATTTTCTGCAATGGTTGGGTCTTGAGTCTTACTCAACTTCACACCTTGTAACACAGGCAAGAACTCCTTCTTTGACTGTTCCATTTTGAACTATTTCAAAAATTTATCAAGGTATGTACTCATTGAAAAAACTTATCAAGCGTCTTGATCTATCTATATAGATCTTGATGCTCAATGTGTAAGCAGCTTCACCAAGGTCTTGCTTTGAAAAACTCTTATTCAAGTATCCTTTCATGCTATCCAGAATTTCCATATCATTTCCAATTAACAATATGTCATCCACATATAATATTAGAAATGCTATAGAGCTCCCACTCACTTTCTTGTAAATACAGGCTTCTTCAAAAATCTGTATAAAACCATATGCTTTGATCAACTCATCAAAGCGTATATTCCAACTCCGAGATGCTTGCACCAGTCCATAGATGGATCGCTGGAGCTTGCACAATTTGTTAGCACCTTTAGGATTGACAAAACCTTCTGGTTGCATCATATACAACTCTTCTTTAAGAAAACCATTAAGGAATGCAGTTTTGTTTATCCATTTGCCAGATTTCATAAAATACGGCAATTGCTAACATGATTCAGACAGACTTGAGCATAGATACGAGTGAAAAACTCTCATCGTAGTCAACACCTTGAACTTGTCGAAAACCTTTTGCGACAATTCTAGCTTTGTAGATAGTAACACTATCAGCGTCCGTCTTCCTCTTGAAGATCCATTTAATCTCAATGTCTCGCCGATCATTGGGCAAGTCAATCAAAGTCCATACTTTGTTTTCATACATGGATCTTATCTCAGATCTCCTGGCCTCAAGCCATTTTGCGGAATCTGGGCTCACCATCGCTTCTTCATAGTTCGTAGGTTCGTCATGGTCTAGTAACATAACTTCCAGAACAGGATTACCGTACCACTCTGGTGCGGATCTTACTCTGGAAGACCTACGAGGTTTGGTAGCAACTTGATCTGAAGTTTCATGATCATCATCATTAACTTCCTCACTAATTGGTGTAGGAATCACTGGAACTGATTTCTGTGATGCACTACTTTCCAATAAGGGAGAAGGTACAATTACCTCATCAAGTTCTATTTTCCTCCCACTCACTTCTTTCGAGAGAAACTTCTTCTCTAGAAAGGATCCATCTTAGCAATGAATAACTTGCCTTCGGATCTGTGATAGAAGGTGTACCCAATAGTTACCTTTGGGTATTCTATGAAGACGCACTTCTTCGATTTGGGTTCGAGCTTATCAGGTTGAAAACCTTTTTCATATAAGCATCGCAACTCCAAACTTTAAGAAACGACAGCTTAGGTTTACTGCTAAACCATAGTTCATACGGTGTCATCTCAACGGATTTAGATGGTGCCCTTTTAACGTGAATGCAGATGTCTCTAATTCATAACCCCAAAACGATAGTGGTAAACCGATAAGAGACATCATAGATCGCACCATATCTAGTAAAGTACGATTACGACGTTCGGACACACCATTACATTGTGGTGTTCCATATGGCGTGAGTTGCGAAACTATTTCACATTGTTTCAAATGAAGACCAAACTCATAACTCAAATATTCGTCTCCACGATCAGATCGTAGAAACTTTATCTTTCTTGTTACGATGATTTTTCCACTTCACTCTGAAATTCTTTCAACTTTTCAACTATTTCAGACTTATGTTTCATCAAGTAGATATACCCATATCCGCTCAAATCATCTGTGAAGGTTAGAAAATAAAGATACTTGCCACAAGCCTTAACACTCATCGGATCGCATACATCGGTATGTATTATTTCCATTAAGTCAGTAGCTCGTTCCATTGTTCCGGAGAACGGAGTTTTAGTCATCTTACCCAAAAGGCACGGTTCGCAAGCATCAAATAATTCATAACCAAGTGATTCCGAAAATCCATCTTTATGGAGTTTCTTCATGCGCTTTACACCGATATGACCCAAACGGCAGAGCCACAATAAGTTGCACTATCATTATTAACTTTGCATCTTTTGGCATCAATATTATGAATATGTGTACCACTACGATCGAGATCCAACAAACTATTTTCATTGGGTGTATGACCATTGAAGGTTTTATTCATGTAAAAATAATAACAATTATTCTTTGACTTTAAATGAATAACCGTATCGCAATAAACATGATCAAATCATATTCATGGTCAACGCAAACGCCAAATAACATTTATTTAGTTTTTGACACTAATCCCGAAAGTATAGGGAGTTTGCGATGATGATCATTTCAATCTTGGAACTATTTCCAACACACATCGTCACTTCACCCTCAACTAGTCTCTGTTTATTCCGTAACTCCTGTTTCGAGTTACTAACCTTAGCAACCAAACAAGTATCAAATACTCAGGGGCTACTATAAACACTAGTAAGGCACACATCAATAACCTGTATATCAAATATACCCTTGTTCACTTTGCCATCCTTCTTATCCACCAAATATTCAGGGTATTTCCGTTTCCAGTGACCATTTCCTTTGCAGTGTAAGCACTCAGTTTCAGGCTTTGGTTCAGCTTTGGGCTTCTTCGCGGGAGTGACAACTTGCTTGCCATTCTGCTTGAAGTTCCCTTTCTTTCCCTTTGCCCTTTTCTTGAAACTAGTGGTCTTGTCAATCATCAACACTTGATGCTCTTTCTTGATTTCTACCTTCGTCGATTTCAACATCACGAAGAGCTAGGGAATCGTTTTCGTCATCCCTTGCATACTATAGTTCATCACAAAGTTCTACTAACTTGGTGATGGTGACTAGAGAATTCTGTCAATCACTATCTTATCTGGAAGATTAACTCCCACTTGATTCAAGCGATTGTAGTACCCAGACAATCTGAGCACATGCTCACTAGTTGAGCGATTCTCCTCCATCTTTTAGCCATAGAACTTGTTGGAGACTTCATATCTCTCAACTCGGGTATTTGCTTGAAAGATTAACTTCAACTCCTGGAACATCTCATATGGTCCATGACGTTCAAAACGTCTTTGAAGCCCCGATTCTAAGCCGTTAAGCATGGTGCACAAAACTATCAAGTAGTCATCATATTGAGCTAGCCAAACATTCATAATGTCTGCATTTGCTCCTGCAATAGGTATGTCACCTAGCGGTGCATCAAGGACATAATTCTTCTGTGCAGCAATGAGGATAAACCTCAGATCACGGATCCAATCCGCATCATTGCTACTAACATCTTTCAACACAATTTTCTCTAGGAACATATCAAAATAAACATATGAAAGCAACAACGCAAGCTATTGATCTACAACATAATTTGCAAAATACTACCGGGACTAAGTTCATGATAAATTAAAGTTCAATTAATCATATTACTTAAGAACTCCCACTTAGATAGACATCCCTCTAGCCATCTAAGTGATTACGTGATCCAAATCAACTAAACCATGTCCGATCATCACGTGAGATGGAGTAGTTTCAATGGTGAACATCACTATGTTGATCATATCTACTATATGATTCACGTTCGACCTTTCGGTCTCCGTGTTCCGAGGCCATATCTGTATATGCTAGGCTCGTCAAGTTTAACCTGAGTATTCCGCGTGTGCAACTGTTTTGCACCCGTTGTATTTGAACGTAGAGCCTATCACACCCGATCATCACATGGTGTCTCAGCACGAAGAACTTTCGCAATGGTGCATACTCATGGAGAACACTTCTTGATAATTAGTGAGAGATCATCTTATAATGCTACCGTCAAACAAAACAGAATAAGATGTATAACAGAAAAACATCATATGCAATCAAAATATGTGACATGATATGGCCATGATCATCTTGCGCCTTTTGATGTCCATCTCCAAAGTACTGTCATGATCTCTATCGTTACCGGCACGACACCATGATCTTCATCATATTGATCTATATCAATGTGTCGTCACATGGTCGTCTCGCCAACTATTGCTCTTGCAACTATTACTATCGCATAGCGATAAGGTAAAGCAATTATTTGGCACTTGCATCTTATGCAACAAAGAGACAACCATAGGGCTTCTGCCAGTTGCCGATAACTTCAACAAAACATGATCATCTCATACAACAACTTATATCTCATCACGTCTTGACCATATCACATCACAACATGCCCTGCAAAAACAAGTTAGACGTCCTCTACTTTGTTGTTGCAAATTTTACGTGGTTGCTACGGGCTGAGCAAGAACCGTTCTTACCTACGCATCAAAAACCACAACGATAGTTTGTCAAGTTGGTGCTGTTTTAACCTTCGCAAGGACCGGGCGTAGCCACACTCGGTTCAACTAAAGTTGGGGAAACAGACACCCGCTAGTCACCTGTGTGCAAAGCACGGCGGTAAAACCAGTCTCGCGTAAGCGTACGCGTAATGTCGGTCCAGGCCGCTTCATCCAACAATACCGCTGAACCAAAGTATGACATGCTGGTAAGCAGTATGACTTGTATCGCCCACAACTCACTTGTGTTCTACTCGTGCATATAACATCAGCGCATAAAACCTAGGCTCTGCTGCCACTGTTGGGGAACATAGTAATTTCAAAAAAAAATCCTACGCACACGCAAGATCATGGTGATGGCATAGCAACGAGAGGGGAGAGTATTGTCCACGTACCCTCGTAGACCGTAAGCGGAAGCGTTATGACAACGCGGTTGATGTAGTCGTACGTCTTCACAATCCGACCGATCCAAGTACCGAACGTACGGCACCTCCGAGTTCAGCACACGTTCAGCTCGATGACGATCCCCGGGCTCCGATCCAGCAAAGCGTCGGGGATGAGTTCCGTCAGCACGACGGCGTGGTGACGATGATGATGTCCTACCGGCGCAGGGCTTCGCTTAAACTCCGCGACAATATGACCGAGGTAGAATATGGTGGAGGGGGCACCGCACACGGCTAAGGAACGATCCGTAGATCAACTTGTGTTGTTGTGCCTAGAGGTGCCCCCTGTCCCCGTATATAAAGGAGCAAGGGGGGAGGGGGCGGCCGGCCTAGGAGGGGCGCGCCACGGGGAGTCCTACTCCCACCGGGAGTAGGACTCCCTCCTTCCTTGTTCGAGTAGGAGAAGGGGGGAAAGAGGGGGAGAGGAGGAAGGAAAGGGGGGCCGCACCCCTTGTCCAATTCGGACCAGAGGGGGGCTGCGCGCCTCCTTCCTTTCCGCCTCTCTCCTCTATTCCCGTATGACCCAATAAGGCCCATATACTCCCCGGCGAATTCCCGTAACTCTCCGGTACTCCGAAAAATAACCGAATCACTCGGAACCTTTCCGAACTCCGACTATAGTCGTCCAATATATCGATCTTTACGTCTCGACCATTTCGAGACTCCTCGTCATGTCCCCGATCTCATCCGGGACTCCGAACTCCTTCGGTACATCAAAACTCATAAACTCATAATATAACTGTCATCGAAACCTTAAGCGTGCGGACCCTACGGGTTCGAGAACTATGTAGACATGACCTAGAAGTATTCTTGGTCAATAACCAATAGCGGAACCTGGATGCCCATATTGGCTCCTACATATTCTACGAAGATCTTTATCGGGCAAACCGCATAACAACATACTTTGTTCCCTTTGTCATCGGTATGTTACTTGCCCGAGATTTGATCGTCGGTATCCAATACCTAGTTCAATCTCGTTACCGGCAAGTCTCTTTACTCGTTACGTAATGCATCATTCTGTAACTAACTCATTAGCTACATTGCTTGCAAGGCTTATAGTGATGTGCATTATCGAGAGGGCCCAGAGATACCTCTCCGACAATCGGAGTGAGAAAACCTAATCTCGAAATACCCAACCCAACATGTACCTTTGGAGACACCTATAGTACTCCTTTATAATCACCCAGTTACGTTGTGACGTTTGGTAGCACCCAAAGTGTTCTCCGGTAAACGGGAGTTGCATAATCTCATAGTTACAGGAACATGTATAAGTTATGAAGAAAGCAATAGCAACATACTAAACGATCAAGTGCTAGGCTAACGGAATGGGTCATGTCAATCACATTATTCTCCTAATGATGTGATCCCATTAATCAAATGACAACACATGTCTATGGTTAGGAAACACAACCATGTCTATGGTCAAGTAGAGGCATACTAGTGACACTATGTTTGTCTATGTATTCACACATGTATTATGTTTCCGGTTAATACAATTCTAGCATGAATAATAAACATTTATCATGAAATAAGGAAATAAATAATAACTTTATTATTGCCTCTAGGGCATATTTCCTTCAGTAAGGATGAAATTATTGGTCTTGCTTCCATTGCTGTTCCTCCAACTGATCCATTAGAACAATATTTGCTAGACCATGAAAACGATATGTTTATGAAGGAAAGGGAAGAAATAGATGAAGTGTTCCTTAAGCAAGAACCTATGTTGAAGCATAATCTTCCCGATGAAATTCTTGGGGATCCCCCTCCACCCAAGCGTGATCCCGTGTTTGAACTCAAACTAGATGATGGGTTGCTAGAGTGACAGAAGCTTAAACCCTAGTTTATGTGTTGCTTCGTTAGGGGTTGATATGGACCCATATGTTTAATGCTGTGGTTAGGTTTACCATAATACTCCTTTTTGTAGTTGCGGAGACTTGCAATAGGGGTTAATCATAAGTGGGATGCTTGTCCATGTTAGGGCAGTACCCAAGTGCCGGTCCACCCACATATCAAATTATCAAAGTATCGAACGCGAATCTTATGAACGTGATGAAACTAGCTTGACGATAATTCCCAATGTGTCCTCGGGAGCTCCTTCATCATTATTAGAATTTGTCCAGGCTTATCCTTTGCTACATAAAGGATTGGGCCACCTTGCTGCACTTTATTTACTTTATTTACTTTTTGCTCATTACTATTTATCTTATCACAAAACTATCTATCACCTACTATTTCAGTGCTTGCAGAGAAAACCTTACTGAAAACCGCTTATCATTTCCTTCTGCTCCTCATTGGGTTCGACACTCTTACTTATCGAAAGGACTACGATAGATCCCCTACACTTGTGGGTCATCAAGACTCTTTTCTGGCGCCGTTGCCGGGGAGCGTAGCGCTCTTGGTGAGTAAAACTTGGTAAGGAAGCATTTATATAGTGTGCTGAAATTTTCTGTTACTTGTCACTATGGAAACTAATCCTTTGAGTGGCTTGTTTGGGGTATCTTCACCCCAACCAGAAGAGCAAAGAGATGCTCCTCAACCTATTGAACCTTATGAAAATATTCACTTTGAGATTCCTTCGGGTATGATAGAAAATCTGCTAGCTAATCCTTTTGCAGGAGATGGAACATTGCATCCCGACTTACACCTTATCTTTGTGGATGAAGTTTGTGGATTATTTAAGCTTGCAGGTATTCCCGATGATGTTGTCAAAAGGAAGGTCTTCCCTTTATCTTTGAAGTGAGATGCAATGACATGATATAGGCTATGTGATGATACGAGATCTTGGAATTATAAGCGATTGAAATTGGAATTTCACCAGAAGTTCTATCCTATGCATCTTGTTCATCGTGATTGTAATTACATATATAATTCCTGGCCTCGCGAAGGAGAAAGCATCTCTCAAGCTTGGGGGAGGCTTAAGTCAATGTTATATTCATGCCCCAATCATGAGCTCTCTCGGGAAATGATTATTCAGAATTTTTATGCTCGGCTTTCTCTTGATAATCGCAACTTGCTCGATACTTCCTGTGTTGGTTCCTATATGCTGAAGACTATTGATTTCAAATGGGACTTATTGGAAAGAACTAAACGCAACTCTAAATATTGGGGTTCCGACGATGGTAAGGAGTCGGGTATGACACCTAAGTTTGATTGTGTTAAATCTTTTATGGATACCGATGCTTTCCGTGGATTTAGCTCTATGTATGGACTTGACTCTGAGATAGTAGCTACTTTTTGTGAAACTTTTGCTACTCATGTTGATCTTCCTAAAGAGAAGTGGTTTAAATATAATCCTCCTGTTGAAGTGAAAGTAGTTGCACCTATTACAGTCGAAGAGAAGACTATTACATATAGTGATCCTATTATTCCTGCTGCTTATGTTGAAAAACCTCCTTTTCCTATTAGGATAAAAGATCATGTTAAAGCTTCGACTGTTGTTCGTGAGAGTAATACTAGGACCTATACACCTCCTGAGAAAATTAATGTTGAACCTGGTATTGCTATGATTAAAGATCTCTTGGATGAGGACTTAGATGGGCATGTTATCTCTTTCTTGGGTGAAACTACTAATATTGCTAGACCCGATACTAAGACACATAGACTTGTTGTAGGCACGCCTGTTATTTTTGTTCAAATAGGTGATCATTGTTATCATGGCTTATGTGATATGGGTGCTAGTGCTAATGTGATACCTTATGATCTTTATAAAGAAATTATGCACGATATTGCACCTGTTGAATTAGAAGATATTGATGTTACTATTAAGCTTGCCAATAGGGACACCATTAAATCTATTGGGATTGTTAGAGATGTTGAAGTCTTGTGTGGGAAGATTAAATACCCTGCTGATTTTCTTGTTCTCGGTTCCCCACAAGATGATTTTTGTCCCATTATTTTTGGTAGACCCTTCTTGAATAATGCTAGTGCTAAGATTGATTGTGAAAAGAATATTGTCACTGTTGGCTTAGATGGCACGTCTTATGAGTTTAATTTCGCTAAGTTTAGTAGACAACATCGTGAAAAGGAACCATCTAGTAAGGATGAAATTATTGGTCTTGCTTCCATTGTTGTTCCTCCAACTGATCCGTTAGAACAATATTTGCTAGACCATGAAAACGATATGTTTATGAAGGAAAGGGAAGAAATAGATGAAGTGTTCCTTAAACAAGAACCTATGCTGAAGCATAATCTTCCCGATGAAATTCTAGGGGATCCCCCTCCACCCAAGGGTGATGCCGTGTTTGAACTCAAACCATTACCTGATAATCTTAAGTATGCTTATCTTGATGAAAAAGAAATATATCATGTTATTATTAGTGCTAACCTTTCAGAGAAAGAAGAAGAAAGATTATTGAAAACTCTGAAGAGGCACCGAGCTGCTATTGGATATACCTTGGATGATCTTAAGGGCATTAGTCCCACATTATGTCAACACAAAAATTTAGTGGAGAAAGATGCCAAACCAGTTAGAGATCCTCAAACACGATTAAACCCCAAAATGAAGGAAGTGGTAAGAAAGGAGATACTAAAACTCCTTGAGGCAGGTATTATTTATCCCGTTGCTGATAGTGAATGGGTAAGCCCTGTCCACTTTGTCCCTAAAAAGGGAGGTATTACCGTTGTTCCTAATGATAAAGATGAATTGATCCCGCAAAGTATTATTACAGGCTATAGGATGGTAATTGATTTCCGTAAGTTAAATAAAGCTACTAAGAAAGATCATTACCCTTTACCTATTATTGATCAAATGCTAGAAAGACTATCCAAAAACACACATTTTTGCTTTCTAAATGGTTATTCTGGCTTGTCTCGGATACCTGTATCAGCGGGGGATCAATCTAAAACTACTTTTACTTGCCCTTTTGGTACTTTTGCTTGTAGACGTATGCCTTTTGGTTTATGCAATGCAGCTGCTACCTTTCAAAGATGCATGATGCAGGTCAAAAAAAAGATTCATGATGGCTATATTTTCTGATTTTTGTGAAAAGATTTGTGAGGTATTCATGGATGACTTCTCCGTCTATGGATCCTCTTCTGATGATTGTTTGAGCAACCTTGATCGAGTTTTGCAGAGATGCGAAGACATTAGTCTCGTCCTGAATTGGGAAAAGTGTCACTTTATGGTTAATGAAAGCATTGTCTTGGGGCACAAGATCTCTGAGAGAGGTATTGAAATTGATAAAGCCAAAGTTGATGCTATTGAAAAGATGCCATGTCCCAAGGACATAAAAGGTATAAGAAGTTTCCTTGGTCATGCCGGTTTTTATAGGAGGTTCATTAAGAACTTTTCTAAAATCTCTAGGCCTCTGACTAACTTATTGCAAAAAGATATTCATTTTGTCTTTGATGATGATTGTGTAGAAGCATTTGAAACACTTAAGAAAGCTTTGATCACTGCACCTATTGTTCAGCCACCTGATTGGAATTTGCCTTTTGAAATTATGTGTGATGCAAGTGATTATGCTGTAGGGGCTGTTTTAGGGCAAAGAGTCGATTAGAAATTGAATGTTATCCATTATGCTAGCAAGACTCTTGATACTGCCTAGAGAAATTATGCTACCACTGAAAAAGAATTCTTAGCAGTGGTGTTTGCATGTGATAAGTTTAGACCTTATATTCTTGATTCCAAAGTTACTATTCACACTGATCATGCTGCTATTAAATATCTTATGGAAAAGAAAGATGCTAAGCCTAGACTCATTAGATGGGTTCTCTTACTCGAAGAATTTGACTTGCATATTGTTGATAGAAAAGGAGCTGAGAACCCCGTTGTAGACAACTTGTCTAGGCTAGAAAATGTTCTTGATGACCCACTGCCTATTAATGATAGCTTTCCTGATAAACAATTAGCGGTCATCAATGCTTCCGGTACTGCTCCTTGGTATGCTGACTATGCTAATTACATTGTTGCTAAATATATACCGCCTAGTTTCACATACCAGCAAAAGAAAAAGTTCTTTTATGATTTAAGACATTACTTCTGGGATGATCCACACCTCTATAAGGAAGGAGTAGATGGTATTATTAGACGTTGCGTGCCTGAGCATGAATAGGAACAAATCCTACGCAAGTGTCACTCTGAATCCTATGGAGGACACCACGCTGGAGATAGAACTGCACACAAGGTACAACAATCTGGTTTTTATTGGCCTACTCTTTTCAAAGATGCTCGTAAGTTTGTCGTATCTTGTGATGAATGTCAAAGAAGAGGTAACATCAGTAGACGTCAGGAAATGCCTATGAATTATTCTCTTGTTATTGAACCGTTTGATGTTTGGGGCTTTGATTATATGGGACCTTTTCCTGCCTCCAATGGTTATACACATATTTTAGTTGCTGTTGATTACGTTCCTAAGTGGGTAGAAGCTATTCCAACTAGTAGTGTTGATCATAACACTTCTATTAAAATTCTTAAAGAAGTTATTTTTTCGAGGTTTGGAGTCCCTAGATATCTTATGACTGATGGTTGTTCACACTTTATTCATGGTGCTTTCCGTAAGATGCTTGCTAAGTATGATGTCAATCATAGAATTGCATCTCCTTATCACCCGCAGTCTAGTGGTCAAGTAGAGTTGAGCAATAGAGACCTCAAATTAAGTTTGCAAAAGACTGTGAATAGATCTAGAAAGAATTGGTCCAAAAAACATAATGATGCATTATGGGCCTATAGAACTGCATACAAAAATCCTATGGTTATGTCTCCACATAAGATGGTTTATGGAAAAGCATGTCATTTACCTCTTGAACTTGAACATAAAGGATATTGGGTTATTAAAGAGCTTAATTATGACTTCAAACTTTCTGGTGAGAAAAGGTTATTTGATATTATCTCACTTGATGAATGGAGAACCCTAGCATAAGAGAATGTCAAACGCTGGCATGATAAAAGGATACAAAAGCGTGAGTTTAATGTAGGAGATTATATGTTATTATTCAACTCTCATTTAAGATTTTCTGCAGGAAAACTTCTCTCAAAATGGGAAGGTCCCTACGTTATCGAGGAGGCCTATCGTTCTAGTGCTATAAAAATCAACAAATCCGAGGGTGGTAAACGGTCAAAGAATTAAACATTATATTTCAAGTAATCCTATCAATGTTGAAAGCAATATTATTGAAACCATAACCCCTGAGGAATACATAAGAGACACTTTCCAGAATGTTCCAGACTCCGAAAAGGCATAGGTACGTGGTACGGTAACTAAACCGACTCCAAAACAACTCTAATGGCAATTTTCGTCAGTTTTGGATTATTTAAGGATTTTAGGAAGAAAGAAGTAGTCCGAAAGGGACACCAGGCTCCCACGAGAGAGGAGGGCGCCCCCCTGTAGGGAGAGCCCCCCTGTCTCGTGGGCACCTCGTGTGCCTCCCGGACTCTGTTTTCTTGTATGTTATGTATTTTGGTCGGTAAAAATTCATTATATATACTCCCGAAGGTTTTGACCACCGTATCACGAAAATATCCTCTGTTTTCTTTTTGAGATGTTCCTGCTGCAGATTTGAACAAGATGTCATCCCAAAATTCGGAGGGAGAGAGCTACATAGCTGATTATATTGCAAATCCAAAAGTATATGGGGATGTGGAACACTATGGCTGGACCACAGAGGAAGAAGAAGATTATGATCCGAAGAGGAAGGAGGAGACAAGCTCTGATGAAGAGGACGATCCACTGCCTCAACCTGGTGATATGCATGTGGAGTTCAAGAAGTCAAGCCTCCCTAAGGTCCAATCTATCCCACCACGTTTTTTGCAGGACAGCAAGGCAACACTATGCAAAAAGATAATGAAACTTGAGCTCGAGAATGAGGATCTGAGGGAGGAAAATTTTAGCCTCAGGCGTAAGCTAGAGAAGAAAAGTGCAACAACTCCTACTTCCCCACCTCCAAAGAAATAATCACATGGGTATGGGCACTCCCCTTGGCAACTTCCAAGCTTGGGGGAGGTGCCCCGGTATCGTATCACCATCACACTCCTATATTTACCGCTTTATTTAGTTCGATCCTTTTAGTAGTATCTTGATCTATTAGTTCGAAGTTTTGATATCATGTAGTTTTGAGTTTTTCGTTGTGATCTCTTTTTGTAAGCAAGTCCGTGTGCTATCTATAATAAAGATTAGTGTTGAGTCAAGGGCTTTGCTATGTTGCTATGATCTTGAGAAAGTAGAAAGAATAAAAGAGTTCATATTGATCTTATGGATAGTGATAACTTCACACATAGAAAGTATGAGGCATAAAAATTGTTGAGAGTTGATGAATGTAGCCCTGGTCATCATTGCAATTAATAGGAAGTGATAAGGGAAGAGGGTTCACATATAAATATATTATCTTGGACATCTTTTATGATTGTGAAGCACTCATTAATTATGACATGCCAAAAGAGTTGACGTTGGACAAGGAAGACAACGTAATGGTTTATGTTTTCCGACATCTCAGTTAAAGTATATTGTCATTGACCTTCCAAACATGTCGAGCTTGCCTTTCCCCCTCATGCTAGCCAAAATTCCTTGCACTAAGTAGAGATACTACTTGTGCTTCCATATATCCTCAAACCCAGTTTTTCCATGAGAGTACACCATACCAACCTATAAATTCCTTGCACTAAGTAAGTTGTCATCGGTGCAAGCAATAAAAATTGCTCCCTAAATATGCATGACTTATTAGTGCAGAGAAAATAAGCTTTGTACGAACTTGTTGTGGAAGTAATAAAAGCGATGGATTGCATAATAAAGGTCCACATACAAGGCGCAATATAAAGTGACATTCTTTTGCATTAAGATTTTGTGTATCCAACCCTAAAAGCGCATGACAACCTCTGCTTCCCTCTGCGAAGGGACTATCTTTTACTTTATCTTTTACTTTATGCTTGAGTCAAGGTGATCCTCACCTTTCCCTTTTTCATTTTATCCTTTGGCAAGCTCTTCGTGTTTGAAAGATCATGATATATATATATATATATCTCCAATTGGATGTAAGTTGGCATAGGCTATTATTGTTGACATCATCTAAAGGTGAATACGTTGGGAGGCAACACAATAAGCCCCTATCTTTCTCATTGTCCGGCTGAAACTTTATAACCACAAGTATTGCGTGAGTGTTAACAATTATGGGAGACTACGAGATAGTTGAGTATGTGAGCTTGCTGAAAAGCTCTATTGTTGACTCTTTCTGATGTTACGATAAATTGCAATTGCTTAAATGACTAAGATTATAGTTTGTTAGTTCCCAATGAAGTTTCTGAACCATACTTGACATTGTGAATTGCTTATTACTTGAACATAGGAAATCATATGAAAAATTCCATATATGTTGTTGTTATTAGAATGATCATGATGCCCTCATGTCCGTATTTTATTTTTATCGACACCTCTATCTCTAAACATGCGGACGTATTTTTCGATTTCGGCTTCCGCTTGAGGACAAGCGAGGTCTAAGCTTGAGGGAGTTGATACGTCCATTTTGCATCATGCTTTTATATCAATATCTATTGCATTATGGGCTGTTATTACACATTATATCTCAATATTATGGCTATTCTCTCTTATTTTACAAGGTTTACCATGAAGAGGGGGAATGCCGGCAGCTGGAATTCTGGCTGGAAAAGGAGCAAACATTGGAAACTTATTCTGCACAACCCCAAAAGATCTGAGACTCCACAATACAAAATTTTGGATTTATTAAGAAATTAGGAGCAAAAGAAATAGGCTAGGGGGCCCACACCGTGTCCAGGAGACAGGGGGGCGCCCCCCCCCTAGGGGCGCGCCCCCCTATCTCCTGGGCCCCCTGGTGGGCTTTAGGCGGCCATCTTCTGCTATATGAAGGGTTTTGTCCTGGAAAAATTCGTGGGCAAGCTTACGGGACGAAACTCCACCGCCACGAGGCAGAACCTTGGCGGAATCAATCTAGGGCTCTGGCGGAGCTGTTCTGCCGGGAACACTTCCCTCCGGGAGGGTGAAATCATCACCAACGATCCTCTCATCGGGAGGGGGTCAATCTCCATCAACATCTTCACCAGCACCATCTCATCTCAAAACCCTAGTTCATCTCTTGTATCCAATCTTGTATCAAAACCACAAATTGGTACCTGTGGGTTGCTAGTAGTGTTGATTACTCCTTGTAGTTGATGCTATTTGGTTTACCTGGTGGAAGATCATTTCTTCAGATCCTTTATGCATATTATTACACCTCTGATTATGAACATGAATATGCTTTGTGAGTAGTTACGTTTGTTCCTGAGGACATGGGTGAAGTCTTGCTATTAGTAGTCATGTGAATTTGGTATTCGTTCGATATTTTGATGAGATGTATGTTGTCTCTCCTCTAGTGGTGTTATGGTGAACGTCGACTACATGACACTTCACCATTATTTGGGCCTAGAGGAAGGCATAGGGAAGTAATAAGTAGATGATGGTTTGCTAGAGTGACAGAAGCTTAAACCCTAGTTTATGCGTTGCTTCGTTAGGGGTTGATATGGACCCATATGTTTAATGTTGTGGTTAGGTTTACCTTAATACTCCTTTTTGTAGTTGCGGACGCTTGCAATAGGGGTTAATCATAAGTGGGATGCTTGTCCATGTTAGGGCAGTACCCAAGTGCCGGTCCACCCACATATCAAATTATCAAAGTACCGAATGTGAATCTTATGAACGTGATGAAACTAGCTTGACAATAATTCCCAATGTGTCCTCGGGAGCTCCTTCCTCATTATTAGAATTTGTCCAAGCTTATCCTTTGCTACATAAAGGATTGGGCCACCTTGCTGCCCTTTATTTACTTTATTTACTTTTTGCTTGTTTCTATTTATCTTATCACAAAACTATATATCACCTACTATTTCAGTGCTTGCAGAGAAAACCTTACTGAAAACCGCCTATCATTTCCTTATGCTCCTCGTTGGGTTCGACACTCTTACTTATCGAAAGGACTACGATAGATCCCCTACACTTGTGGGTCATCAGGTTTCATTCCGTTTGGACTCCGTTTGATTTTCCTTTTCTACGGAACACTGAAATAGGGAAAAAACAGCAATTTGGGCTGGGCCTCTGGTTAGTAGGTTAGTCGCAAAAATGATATAAAAGTGTAAAGTAAAGCCCATAAACATCCAAAACGGGTAATATAATAGCATGGAACAATAAAAAATTATAGATATGTCGGAGACGTATCACCAAACAACTCCTTAACCTTCGTAGAATTTCTGGATCGATCACCTTCTAAGAGATTGCATTGAGGAATGAACATAACCGTGCAATGGCTAATCGAACGTTTTTCGGTAGAATCCCCGTCCATGCAACCGGAAGCAGTTGCGTCATAATCACATGGCAGTCATGAGACTTTAGGTTCTAGAACTTATTCTCTGTCATATTTATTATTCCCTTTATATTCGACGAGTAGCCAGACGAGTAGCCAGATGGCATTCAAAGAATATTTCCTTCTCTTTTTTGGTAAGAGCGTAGCTGGCAGGACCTTCATACTGCATTGGAGGAATGCCATCTTTTTCGTGCAAACGTTGCAGGTCCTCCCGTGCCTCCGGTGTATCTTCTGTCTTCCCATACACGCCCAAGAAGCCTAGCAGGTTCACGCAAAGGTTCTTCGTCACATGTATCACGTCGAATGAAGAGCGGACCTCTAGGTCTTTGCAGTAGGGTAGGTCCCAAAATATAGATTTCTTCTTCCACATGGGTGCGCGTCCCTCAGCGTCATTCGGAATAGTTAGTCTGCCGGGACCCTTTCCGAAGATTACTTTTAAATAAATGACCATAGCAAGTACGTGATCACCGGTACGCATGGCGGGCTTCTTCCGGGGATCTGCCTCGCCTTTGAAATGCTTGCCTTTCTTTCGACATTGATGGTTGGTCGGAAGAAATCGACGATGCCCTAGGTACACATTCTTCCTGCATTTGCCCAGGTATATACTTTCGGTGTCATCTAAACAGTGCGTGCATGCGTGGTATCCCTTGTTTGACTGTCCTGAAAGGTTACTGAGAGCAGGCCAATCATTGATGGTTACAAACAGCAATGCATGCAGGTCAAATTCCTCCTCTTTGTGCTCATCCCACACACATACACCGTTTCCAATCCACAGCTATAAAAATTCTTCAACTAATGGCCTTAGGTACACATCAATGTCATTGCCGGGTTGATTAGGACCTTGGATGAGAAGTGGCATCATAATGAACTTCCGCTTCATGCACTGCCAAGGAGGAAGGTTAAAGATACACAGAGTCACGGGCCAGGTGTTGTGATTGCCGCTCTGCTCCGCAAAAGGATTAATGCCATCCTCACTTAAACCAAACCATATATTCCTTACGTCACCTGCAAACTCCTCCCAGTACTTTCTCTCGATTTTTCTCCACTGCGACACGTCCTCTGTGTGCCATCACATCAACTTGGCATGCTCTTTGTTTCTGAACAGGCGTTTCAATCGTGGTATTATAGGACCATACCACATCACCTTGGCAGGAACCCTCTTCCTGGGGCGCTCCCCGTCAACATGACCAGGGTCATCTCGTCTGACCTTATACCGCAATGCACCGCATACCAGGCATGCGTTCAAATCCTCGTACACACCGCGGTAGAGGATGCAGCCATTAGGGCATGCATGTATCTTCTGCACCTCCAGTCCTACAGGCCATACAACCTTCTTTGTTGCATACGTACTGTCGGGCAATTCATTATCCTTTGGAAGCTTCTTCTTTAATATTTTTAGTAGCTTCTCAAATGCTTTGTCAGGCACACCATTCTCTGCCTTCCACTGCAGCAAGTATAGTACGGTACCGAGCTTTGTGTTTCCATCTTCGCAATTGGAGTACAACCCTTTTTGTGATCCTCTAACATGTGATCAAACTTCGGCTTCTCCTTTTGACTTTCACACTGTCTCCTTCCATCAACAATGACCCAGCGGAGATCATCATCGGGCACATCGTCTGGTTCCTCTTGATTTTCAACAGCTTCCTCCGTTGCAGCATCACCGTATTCAGGGGGCACATAGTTGTCATCATCCTCTTCTTCTTCGCTGTCTTCCATCATAATCCCTATTTCTCCATGCTTGGTCCAAACATTATAGTGTGGCATGAAACCCTTATAAAGCATGTGGGTGTGAAGGGTTTTCGGGTCAGAGTAAGACTTTGTATTCCCACATATAGGGCATGGAAAACACATAAAACCATTCCGCTTGTTTGCTTCAGCCACTTCGAGAAAATTATGTACGCCCTTAATGTACTCGGAGGTGTGTCTTTCACCGTATATCCATTGCCGGTTCATCTGCGTGCATTATATATAATTAAGTGTGTCAAAAACCATTACAGAACAACATGAATAGATAAGTGATCAAATTAATAGAAGTTCATCATCACATTAAAACCAAAGTGCATACATAGTTCTCATTGAACAACATATAGCTCTCCAGAGCATCTAATTAAATCATACATTGAAACTATGTAAAACATTTCAATGCAACAATAAATGCGATCATAATCGCAACCAAGGTAACAATTGATCCAATGGCATAATGATACCAAGCCTCGGTATGAATGGCATATTTTCTAATCTTTCTAATCTTCAAGCGCATTGCATCCATCTTGATCTTGTGATCGTTGATGACATCCGCAACATGCAACTACAATATCATCTTCTCCTCCTCAATTTCTTTTATTTTTTTCTTCAAGTAATTGTTTTCTTCTTCAACTAAATTTAACCTCTTGACAATAGGGTCGGTTGGAATTTCCGGTTCACATACCTTCTAGATAAATAAAATATATGTCACGTTGGTCGGCATAATTGTCATAAACAATAAATGAACCAAATAATTATAAAAGATAATATATACCACATCCGAATTATAGACAGGGCGAGGGCCGACGGGGGCGGATACCGAAACCATCGCACTATATAATAAGAAGCAATAATAAAAGTAAGAAAATTATACAAGTATCTATCTAAACATACAAGTAAGAATTTTTTTTTCCTTTCAGAAAGAAGATAAGAACAAGAGGCTCACCACGGTGGTGCCGGCGACGAGATCGGCGCGGGCGATCGACAGCGATGAAGACGGGGACGGGACGGGACAGACCGTCAAACCTACACAAATATTGAGGAAAATGGAGCTTGGAGGTCGATCTTGGAGAGGAGAAAGCTTAAGTAGTGTGGCTCGGGCATTCCATCGAACACCTCATGTGCATAGGAGGTGAGCTAGAGCACCACAAAGCCCTGCCCTCGCCAGCCAGAAAAAATAAAGCAGCGTGGAGTGCTCTGCTCGCCGGCGAGGGGGTATATATAGGCACGTCATCGGTCCCGGTTCGTAGCTGGAACCGGGACTAAAGGACACCCTTTGTTTCCGGTTCAAGCCACCAACCGGGACCAATGGTGGTGGGCCAGGAGCGAGGCACATTGGTTCCGGTTCGGGCCTCGAACCGGGACCAAAGGTGCCAGATGAACCGGGACCAATGTCCCACGATGGCCCGGCCGGCCCCCTGGCCTCACGAACCGGGACCTATGCCCCCATGGGTCCCGGTTCTGGGCTGAACCGGGACTAATGGGTTGGCCCGGTGTGAACCAAAGCTCTGTTTTCTACTAGTGTAATTGTTCATATCCCCTTTGAGTTTCTTCTAAAATCTCAACTATAACAAGAAAACAAACCAACATTACAGTAACAGTGTACATCTCATAACCTTTCTTTTACATGCATGCAAGTACATCTCATAACCTGATGACCAATGGAAGAGACCCAACAGAGAAGGTGCATATGGGTTATTGATATATAAAGAGACGGAGTCAATGTTCTCATGCTACTGCTGAATGGTGTGTTGCTCATGAAGAGTAATTGCACATAAAATTCCGCTGTTCTCATGCTGATTGCACGTATATGTTGAGGTAAATAATAATTTCATTTTGAATTAAAGCCTCAACTCATTTTTTCTTTGTCGTAAAGTTGCAGCCCCTTTTTTTTCCTAACATAGTTATCTGCATGCATCTTTTTTTTCCTAACAATTTGCTTGGTTCTATTTTATCATAACAAATCACCGTACCAAGGATCATATCATAAAATAAAAGCCCTAGGGAGGCTGATGTCTTCACGTCATCATTACTCAATACAACATGTTCCCTAAGGAAAATCTGTCTAGCGCAGTGCGAACTGGTATATGCACCGACCTCTGACGACAACTATCCTCGGTGGGAAGACGCCTTTCTGTCATCGGACTACACCACCGATGAGGGCGTTTGCCTATGTTCTCTTTCAGTTTCTTCTAAAATCTCAACTCCTTATGAAGAAAACACACCAACAATTCATTAACAGTGTAGACTCCTAACCAGATGACCAACGGAAGGGAACCAACCCAGCAGAAAATGTGCATATAGCTTAGAGATATATAAAGAGACGCAGGGAGTAATGTTCCCAAGGTCGGTTAGTTGGCAGCACTATAGGCATGATGCTGCCGAATGGTGTGTATCTCACGAGAACTAAGTGTTTCTCGTGTTGGCCAGCTGCACATAATTTTCCGCTATTCATAAAGTTGAAATAACGGATGCCGAGAAAAACGCTTTGCCCCGTGTCGTCCTGCCTAGGGCGACACGGGTGTGTCTTCAACGTAGCACCGGCAGTGCCCTCGCCTTGTCCCTCCTACCGTACTGCCGGTAGAGGTCGCGGCCGAGCGAAGCCCGTGCAGATGACGGTGGCGGCAGCCAACATGGCGCACTCCGCACTCTCAGGGCGGCACTGCGTCTGGTTGGGCGGCTGAGCTCAGTGCCCGTCGGCGCGTCGATCTATAAGCGGTTGGAGGGGGCGATCTGCGATGGCTGGAGTAGTGCGAAAGGTGGCTCCCGACGGTGTGGAGGCACGCGACTGTGACGGAGGAGCCCGGTAGTCGTGCAGCTATCGATCTGCCCAATGATGGCTGATTTAGTGGGCGCTTGGTGTGGAGGACGCCGGGCCAGTGAGTCCAAATGGTGCTGCGTGGATTCGCCGATCTGCAGGCGGGTCTCTGATCAGATCCGTCCAGATTTTATGGGGCCGACATGCATTAAGCTCTCTGCTGAAAGGTAGACCATGGTAGCGGGCTGCTGGACTTCACACGAGTTGTAGTTTGCCTGTGCCGCTACGGTCCACAGCCTGGTTTTGGTGATCCAGATCTGATTGGCCGATGGAGTGATTGCAGACTGTGATGCCGTGACCGCATATAGATCACAACGACGGTGCTCATAAAAAAGTCTTCATGAGGAATGATTGTGCAGCGGCCGCAATAACTTCGCTTGTAGCTGTTAGTATCGCGGAAAAGTTGTTGTAACAAAACTTGAGTGACTTCAATGATGGTGCTACTCAAGCACCCTGTCTCAAGCTCCGGGGTTTGATCCGGTGATGGTGACACTCACTAGTAGAAAAAGGATCAAATGTGAGACACATTAGGCCCGGTTTGTAACAGAACCGGCACTAATGTGTCCATTAGTGCCGGTTCCAACGGCTAGGCAGGGAGGGGCTCTTTAGTACCGGTTCGTGGCGAACCTTTAGCACCGGTTCGTGTCACGAACCGGTACTAAAGAAAGTGGTGGCAGGATGTTGTCAGAGTGGGGCCCTTCCAGCACCTTTAGTACCGATTCATGGCACGAACCGGTACTAAAGGTCGTCCTATATAAACCCTTCGTCCACCCGCACTCTGTTCTTCCCCTGTTCTTCCCTTCTTCCTCTCGAGTTCATCACAAAATTTGCCCCAAATTTGTCAAGATTTGCATGCCCCCATCCATTCAAATGATCACCAAGGTTACCAACTTTGTCCTTTCATCTCTCATTGCTAGATTAACTCTTGCATTGGTTTATATAGTGATTAATTGTGGGTTTTAGTAATTTGGGAGGAATTATATGTGGTAGTATTTGATTTATATGCAATCTGAGGTCAAAATAACACTTAGTTTGCATATGTAGGTGTGTTTTACTTAGTGCCTTCTAAATCTCCGTCGTAACCACCGTCGATCCCCCGCACCGTCTCGTCGCTGGCACCACCTTGTGGTGAGCCTCTTGTTCATGAAATTTTATATAAAAAATTGATGTTTGTGTGATTTGGATATATAGTTACTCGTATAATTATCTTACCTGTACGTTGTTTGTTATACATAGTGCCATGGTTTTGATATCCGTCCCCGTCGGCCCTCGTCCTTGTTATGATTCGGATGTGGTATATTCTCTTTTAAAACTATTTATTGCATTTCGTGTTTACGACAAACTATGCCCATCAAGTTGACATAGATATTTTTATCTAGGAGGTATGTGAACCGGAAATTCCAACCGACCCTATTGTCGAGAGGTTAAATTTAGTTGAAAGAGAAAACGAGTACTTGAAAGAAAAATTGAAAAGAATTTAGGGGGAGAAGATGGAATTGGACTTGCATGTTGCCGATGTCGTCGATGATCACAAGATCAAGATGGAGAAAATGCGCTTGAAGATCAGAAAGATTAGAAAATATGCCATCGATAGTGAGGCTTGGTATCATTATGCTGTTGGATCAATTGTTACCTTAGTTGCGATCTTGATCGCATTTGTTGTTGCATTTAAATGCTTTAGCTAGAGAGTTATTTGTTTGTTGCATTTAAGTATTGTATGAACTTTATGTATGAACTTGTATTAATTTGGTCAATTCGGTGTTGTGTAATGAAGATGAGCCGGCAATGGATGTACGATAACCGATGGTCTCCCCAGTTCGTTGAGGGCGTGCATACTTTTCTGCTTGCGGCTGAGGCAAACAAGCGGGCGGATAGTTTTATGCCTTGTCCATGTGCTGGCTGTAAGAATGGTCGCAATTACTCTACGTCAAGAACCATTCACGTCCACCTGTTTGAGTCCAGTTTCATGCCCCACTATAATGTTTGGACCAAGCACGGAGAAAGAGGGGTTATGATGGAAGACAATGAAGAAGAAGAGGACGACGACAGCTATCCTAGCCATGGGTTCCCTGAATACCATGATACAACAATGGGGGAAGAAGCTGAGCCAGTAATGCGGGAAGAAGCTGAGCCGGCAATGCGGGAAGAAGCTGAAGAAGAGGCATCAGATGAGCCCGTTGATGATCTAGGTCGGGCCATTGCCGATGCAAAGAGAAATTGCGCAAGTGACTTGGAGAAGAAGAAGTTGCAGCGCATGTTAGAGGATCACAAAAAATTGTTGTACCCAAATTGCGTAGGTGACAAGAAAAAGCTGGGCACCACACTAGAATTGCTGCAATGGAAGGCAGAGAATGGTGTATCTGACAAGGGATTTGGAAAGTTGCTGGTAATGATAAAGGATATGCTTCCAAAGGACAACGAATTGCCAGAGAGTACGTACGAAGTAAAGAAGGTTGTCTGCCCTCTAGGGTTAGAGGTGCAGAAGATACATGCATGCCCTAATGATATCATCCTCTACCGCGGTGAGTACGAGGATTTGAACGCTTGCCCGGTATGTGGTGCATTGCGCTATAAGATCAGCCGCGATGACCCTGGTGATGTCGAGGGAGAGCGCCCCAAGAAGAAGATTCCTGCCAAGGTGATGTGGTATTCTCCTATAATACCATGGTTGAAACATTTGTTTCAAAACAAAGAGCATGCCAAGGCGATGCGATGGCACAGAGAAGACCGTAAGAAAGACGGAAAGTTGAGAGTACCCGCTGACGTGATTATGACGCAACTGCTTCCGGTTGCATTGAGGGGGCTTCTACCGGAAAACGTTCGATTAGTCATTGTGAAGCTACGTGCATTTCTCAATGCAATCTCTCAGAAGATAATCGATCCAGAAATCATACCAATGTTACAAAATGATTTGGTGCAATGTCTTGTCAATTTCGAGTTGGTGTTCCCACCATCCTTCTTCAACATCATGACGCACGTCCTAGTTCACCTATGCGAAGAGATTAACGTTTCGGGTCCTGGATTTCTACACAATATGTTCCCCTTTGAGAGGTTCATGGGAGTCTTAACCGTGCTAGGCCAGAAGGAAGCATCTCCAAGGGCCATCAAAATGAGGAGGTCATTGAGTTTTGTATTGACTTTATTCCTGACCCTAAGCCAATTGGTGTTCCTGAATCGCGGCATAAGGGCAGACTGGATGGAAAAGGCACACTAGGAGGGGAACAAATAATATGTATGGATGGACATTCTCTCACTGAAGCACACTACACAGTTCTACAGAATTCCGCCTTAGTGGCTCCGTATATGGATGAACACAAGAATTTGCTACGCTCCAAACACCCGGAGCGGTCTGATGACTAGATTACACGTGAACAAACCAGGAGTTTCGCCAGCTGGTTGCAGACACGTACCATGCATGACACCTCTATTGAAGATGATCAGTACTTGCTGTCCCAGTTACCATCTTCGAATATAATGACTTACAAAGGGTACGAGATAAATGGTAATACATTTTACACGATCGCCCAAGATAAGAAGAGCACCAACCAAAACAGTGGTGTCCACTTTGATGCAGAAACCAAGACGGGAAAGGAAACATATTATGGTTATATACAGGACATATGGGAACTTGACTATCGACGTGGTTTAAAGGTCCCTTTGTTTCGGTGCAAATGGGTCAATATGACACGAGGCGGGGTAACGGAAGACCCGCAGTACGGAATGACAACAGTGGATCTCAACAATCTTGCGTATGCAGACGAACCATTCGTCCTAGCCAATGATGTGGCACAGGTTTTCTATGTGAAGGACATGTCTACCAAGCCAAGAAAAAGAAAAGATAAGGAAGCGAATGCATCGTACGATGAGCCAAAGCGGCACATAGTTCTTCTGAGAAGAGAAACATCATGGGAGTGGATGACAAGACAGACAAGTCAAAAGATTATGAAAAGTTTGATGAAATTGCTCCATTCACACTGAATATTGACCCGAGCATCCCGTTAAATGATGAAGATTTTCCATGGTTACGGCGCAAAAGGACACACGCGAAGAAAAAGTTTCACACCCAAAGATCTGGGATGTGATCGGCTTCACTATCATCACTTTCTTCTGTGTTTCACACCCAGAGGGGAATCTCTGTAATAGTTAGGGTAGTTATGTGTTTTGGCATTTGAAACGCGAAGAAATTTGATGTGCAAACAAATTCTTTCATGCCTTTACTGATTTTTAAAGTTAAGTTATTCACAAACTAGTGATTCACACTAATTTCAAATAATTCAAAATTTAAACTATTCAAATTTGAAAACTACCGGCACTAACAGAAAGTTTGTAATTTTTTGTACCTAAAGCAAAAATATTCACAAAGAAACTCTAAATACACAAAAAAACCAACACAAAAATAAATAAAGCAAAAAAAAGCCCGCCTACTAGGCCAGAGCGGCCTGCATACGACTAGAAACCCAACCTGTTGTTGGGCCAGGATGCAGGCCCGCAAAGGCCAAGTGGGCCCACAGGGCAGCAAAGAACACGTAGGCCCAGTAGGCCTGCTTTGGAGAGGAGCTCGAGAGAGCGACCGCACGGGGGTTTATAAACCAGTGCGGTCGCCCCTCGGCTAGCGACGTGGGACTAAACTTGCCGCACCGCACCTGCGCCAGGGCACCCCCTTTAGTACCGGGTCGTGGCACAAACCGGTACTAAAGGGGGGCCTTTAGTACCGGTTTGTGCCACCACCCGGTACTAAAGGGGGTCGCTTCCCGCCGCTTGGCTGGCCAAAACTGGCCTTTAGTACCGTTTGGTGGCACAAACCGGTACTAAAGGCCCCTCCTATATAAACAACACTTACGAAAATTTCAGTTTCTCATCTGGCTTCTTCTCCTCTGCACCATCGTCCGCCGCCCCCGTACGTCTCCATCCCTCGTCGCCGCCCCCGTCGCCGCCCCGTCCCCGTCGTCGCCGCCCCGTCGTCACCGCCGCCCCATCCCGGCCCGTCCCGCGTCGTCCCCGTCCCCGTCGTCGGCGCCGCCCTGTACGTCCCCATCGTCGTCGCCGCCCCGTCCC
>NC_041386.1:700857095-700880398 GCF_002162155.2 Triticum dicoccoides | reverse complement strand
CGTCGCCGCGCCCGTTGCCGTCCCCGTCGCCGCGCGCCCGGCCCCCGTCGCCGCCCCCCCGTCGTCCCTCGCCTCGCAGGTGAGCGCGCGCGCACACACACACATACATTTTTTGTTTTTTAGTTATACAAATAGTTAGAAACTTTTCTGTTTTTTAGAAATTGTTAGAAAATTTTCTGTTTTTCAGAAATAGTTAGAAATGTTAGAATTGTTAGAATAGTTAGAAATGTTAGAATTGTTAGAATAGTTAGAAATGTTAGAATTGTTAGAAATTTTTCTGTTTTTTAGTTATAGAAATAGTTATAAAAAAGTTAGAATTGTTAGAAATTTTTCTGTTTTTTAGTTATAGAAATAGTTATAAAAATGTTAGTTATATATATATAGAAATGTTATAATTTTTTTCTGTTTTTTCGTTATAGAAATATTACAAATGTTATAGAAATGTTAGTTATATATATCATTGTTAGAAATGTTATAGAAATGTTAGTTATATAGAAATGTTAGAAATTTTAGTTATCAAAATCCAATCATTAAAAAAATGTTACTTTTTGCGAGCATATAGCTAGTATTTGTTCTCGACGATGCCCGACCCGCATCCTCGCCGTCGACACGTCCGCGACGACGTCCGGCTGACCCATGTCCGGGACTGGGCTCCGCCGGGCTGGCACTGGGAGGTGCTGCCTGGAGGGGCGCGCCGCTTGATGTGGAACCCGTCCCCGGGTCCCGTCGTCGACCCTGATCTCGTTTGGTGGCATTCGCGTGGGCCAGTTTTAGCGCGGAGGGAGCCGGCCTAGCCGGAGGTGGTACGTCGCCGTGTCAGGAAGGAGGATGAGCACGTCCATCGCTACATGGTTGCGTTAGAGGGCGGCAGGTTCTCCAATACTTGGCAGTTTTTTCAGGGATCTCACTTCAGCTATGATTCTGTGAGGGTTCCTTCTCTTTGGGTGTCCACCGCCCGCGCCGCAGGAACCGCGAGTGTCCTAGATTCTTCTGTAGTATTCGATCTTTATTAGCTACCTAGCCAGTGATGTATTCGATATTGTATCTATTATTCGAGACGATGTATTCGAGATTATATCTATTATTCGAGACGATGTATTCGAGATTATATCTATTATTCGAGACGATGTTTTCGAGATTATATCTATTATTCGAGACGATGTATTGGAGATTATATCTATTATTCGAGACGATGTAATTTGAATACTAAATTGTTTTATATTTCTTTTGGATTAGTTAAATAAAAGCTATGGCGGACAATACCGGTAGAGAGGGAGAACAGGCCATGTTCGATATGATACGCCATCCTCACGAGCCAGATGATGATCAGAATGAAGAAGATTATACGGCTCCGAATTTCTAAACAACACCGAAGAGGGTGATAAGATATTCGATCGCGACGACCGAATTGATGAAGTCATGAACTATGATTATGATGATGACAAAGAAAATGTTGATCTTGAAACAACAAAGACCGGCGAGGTATATATATTTATATAAGTAGGCATCTGGTGATCATCACATGTTTTAAATGACTTGAAGATATATTAACGAATCGATCTTTGTTCTTTCAGCCATCCGGATCGAGCAAATCTTCAGGCAAAAGGACGAAACGAGGCCCGAACAAAAAGTTGAAGGAGGGCGTAAAGTACAATATCGAGGCAATCAGACCTAATGGCGAACCATTAGCGCCTAAGAAGATTGCGGACAAGTTCGTTCGTCAGTGCGGAGTTGTTGTGAAGGACCAACTCCCGATCTCCCTTCAAGAATGGAGAGAGCCAGCAAAAGGCAAAAGACAAAAAGACAAAAAGGACGCTGCTCCACGTCTAGATGTTACTTTTGTCGACAAAAGACAAAAAGATCTGCTTTGGGATACTCTCATGGAACATTTCACCCTACCAGATCATTTCACAGAAGCAGATGTGCAGAAAGTCAAGGACGCTGCTCTTAGGAAGATGGCGGTTGCATTCAAGAACCACAAGAATCGTGAATGGGACAAGTACGTCAAGGGAGGAAGGAAGACTCCAGTATTCGAGGGAACGCTAGAGAACCAACATGCTCATTGGGACGATTTTGTGAAATTCAAGGATTCAGAATTAGCTAAGGAACGGTCGAGAATAAACAAGAAGAATGCCGAAAAAAAGGATAAGTTCCATAAGCTGGGGCCAGGTGGCTATGCGGTGGCAATGCCTAAGTGGGATAAGTCTGAGAAAGAGATGGAGGATGCAGGTGTCACTCCGGTTACTAAGAGCTGGCCCCCCAGGTGCAGGACTTGGTTCTATGCGCATGGGGGGGAGTTGGACCCGAAGACAGGCAATGTTTCGACGAGGGAAAGTCTGAAGGGAGCCGACGATGCGATACTTGTTGCAATAGAAGAGGCATGATCGGGGGTGTTCTAGCCCAACAGAGAGAACGACGAGCTTACGCGTGCCATGGGAAATCCTGAACACCCGGGAAGAACACGAGGCAAGGGTGCTATTCCGTGGTATGAGGGGTTTTCAGACTGGAACACCGACTACAGAACCCGTGTGAGAAAGAAGATTGCGGAGGAGAAGAAGAGGAAGATGGAGGAGGAGCAGAGGAAGCGGGACTATGAACGCCTTCAAGGCCTAGAAGGAAGTCAAGCGGAATTGGCAGTCAAATTCCAGCGGCAGCAGGAGCAGGTCGACTCACTTACCCAGCAAAGGGGGTCTCAGCAGCTGCAGCAGCTAGCGAATGATCCAGCATTGGATAGCACCGCCCCATCCATGCCGAGAAGCAACGTGGGTTCCGCCCCGGACGACGCAATGCTGGATAGATACCCCGTGGATGACATCACGGAGAACACTAACTGTGAGCTACACGTCAAAATGAAGAACATATCCATGAAGGTGGCGGACATCGTTGCTTTTACAAATCCCACCGAGGCAACCTTCCATTGCAACCCGATTCCAGCGGGCTATGCTCGTGTCTTGGTTGATGAGGTGGTGGACCCATATTCGGAGCTACAGCTTGACATTCCTGGAGGTGACGACGAGCACTTTCTCGGAGAGGCCAAACATCGTATCATCCTATGGAAAAAGGATTGCATCATCTTTCGAAGGCCACCGACACCACATCAGCCGACTCCTCGTCGAAGTCCGCCACCGAGTCAGCAGACTCCCGCTCCTGCAAGTCCACCAAGTCCGGCAAAGTGTCAGGCCACTCCTCCTCCAAGTCCGGCAAAGTGTCAGGCCAGTCCTCCTCCTCCAAGTCCGCCACAGCGTCAGACGCCCACTCCTCCTCCAAGTCCGGCACAACCTCAGGCCACTCCTCCTCCAAGTCCGGCATAGCTTCAGGCCACTCCTCCTCATCCAACTCAGCCCCGTCAGCCGTCTCCGCCGCCTCAACAATTGCAGAAGAGACACCCCGCAGCTATGGTGCGTAGCGGTACGAGTCGAGGTAGTACAGGAAGTACAGGCGAAGGCAAGCGATATAAATATGGTCCAAGCCTCACGCCTCTTTCGCAGAGGCCTTATGACAAGTTCGAGGAGGAAAACGCAGCCATATCGAAGGCCGAGGTGGAAGCCCATTTTGCACCGAAACCGCCACCGCCGCCAAGGGAGAAAGTGTCTGAGGAAACAATTGACCACTTCATTCGTATGGCTCAACCACCAGCTCCCAAGCCTGTTGACACAGACTATGAGCGCCACATCAGGAAGTTAAATCGAGCACGTCTACGTAAGGAGGCGAGCTCAGGATCGAGCAAACAACAAGCAGCTGTCAAAAAATGCGGGAAAACCATTCCCCAGTTGGGAGAACAGGCGGCGCAATCGATCCCCTCGCTTGTTGTGGGCAAACAGTTTACGTTCCCGAGGTGGGCAATGTGGTAATAACCAAGGACCATATAATGCAGGCTGAAGTTCTCAACATCATTGTTAGACAACTCCTCGAGATCGAGCCCATGCATGTGCTTACAGAGGATGAAATAAAACGGAAATATGTCCGGGGCCAACCTTTGGTCGAGCCAGACAAGGTCAAGAACCTCCGAACGAGAATGTATGAATTGCATCAATGGTACATGAACACTACCAAGATTTCCGATCGATTGTCCCTCATGGTGAATGTCGAGGAGCATACTTCCATGAGAAAGCTCTGTCCGTTGAGTATTCTGAACTGTTTCAGTTATACAATCAAGAAGCACTCGACAAATCTATCGTCAGTTGCTATTGTCTGTAAGTGATTTCTTTCTGTAATTTAAGTCTCAAGCTAGCTGTAGTGATCCTTTTGAGCAATCATTACATGTAATTATCCTCACTATATTCTTTTCTGTGGTATTATGCAGGATGAAGATGTATGAAATGAGAAAAGGTGGACACTTTGGCATTAGGTTCATTGACCCAAACACCGTTAATGAATACACATGGCTAATAAATCCACATCATGAAAAGGCCGTAGAGGACAACATGCTACAGTTCTTGAAGCGCCTCAAATACAATGAAGATATACTACTTCCTTACAACTTCCAGTGAGTCACACTGCCTTGTACTACAAATTCTCTGTTTTTGCCTACTAGCTAGCTACATATTTTTGCTTACATATGCCCGCTTAATTAAGACATGCAAACGTGTGTGCATGCAGATTTCGCTGGATCTTGTGTATCATTAAAGTTGACGCCGGAACAGTTGAAATACTGGACTCACTACTCAAAGCAAATACTGACTATAACATCTTGTTTGGGATAGTCAATAGGTAATTTCAATCATTATTAACTATATATCTCGGCCTATTTAGTTCGTCATTTCATGATATGAACTATTTAATAACCCCTTTATTCATTTTCTTTGTCGGCGGGCAGGACTTGGGCAAGGTTCATCAGCGCCACGGAAGGCGTGGAAAAAAAGCTTAAATGGTTTCGACCCAAGGTAAGTAATTAAGTAGTACTAGCTAGCTAGCTAGCTGCCATCTCTTTAATTATCATGCTTAATTAATTATTATCTGATCAAATTACATTCTCGTAAAGACCCTGAAGTAGGCGCAGGGGACTGATCTGTGTGCATTCTGCGTTTGCGGGAACATTCGCATGATGACGTCCGAAAGGAGCAGATCTCAAAGACAGGAATGGGTACGCTTGTCAGAACACTATTCACAATTTTTACACCATTATCGATATCTAGTCACACAACTAATACACATGCATATTGATCTCCTTCTTAACAGTTCAAAGAGGTGCGGGAGAAGCTCCTAGAAACGGAGCGCGTAGAAGCACTTCAAGAGGAAATAGCGGGATTTTTGCTCGACCAGGTCATAAATCCGAAGGGAGAATAATATTACCCGCTACCGCCCCCATGAAAACCACTTCCAATTTTCATCGTGCTCCGAAGGCACCAATTAGGCTAATGCCACTGGCTCCGAAGACAACATGCATATGTAGGAGAAATTGTATATAGCTATACATGTGTGTACGTGTGAATTAATTAATATGGTGGTTTGTGAGACATTGATGATATATATATGCATGATTGGTTCTACTAGAAATTCTATACATATATATATATATATATATATATATATATATATATATATATATATGCATAACGTGTACAATGTGTAGTATCGTAAAATACCAGCAAACGAAAAAGAATTAAAATGGAAACACAAAATTAAATGAAAAAGAAATCATAAAACTAAAAAAAAACCTTATAGTACCGGTTGGTCTTACCAACCGGTACTAAAGGGCTCCAGGCCCCCGGAGCTGGCTCGTGCCACGTGGTTGCCCTTTAGCACTGGTTCATGCTGAACCGGTACTAAAGGGGGGGGGGGCCTTTAGTGCCCACACTTTAGTGCCGGTTATGGAACCGGAACTAAAGGGCCTTACGAACCGGTGCTATTGCCCGTTTCTGCACTAGTGACTTGATTTGTGTTTCATTCCTGAAGGCATTGTTGTTGAAAAACCTCGTCGTTCGTGTAATGTCATGATATGATTGGTGCAGATATGGTCATTATTGTAGTTTTCTGATCACGGGTTTGATCACCTGGGGTTTTTCTTTTTTCCTCATCTACGCATAGTTTTGGTCTCATATGACTTTACTATTTGCTGGCTTATTTTTATTATGCTGTGTTTTTGTTGGTTGTGTGCATGCTAACTATGCAGAGGTCGGGTGTGTGCTTTTTGTGTTTGTATCCTCTTGATGCTTGATTTTGAGCCAATAAAATTCATCCTTTGTCGAAAAGAGTTGAAAGAACCCAACATATTGAAAGAACCTTCTCTATAGTAAACTTTTTGCAGATAACAATGATGTGTGGATTTGGGTAGCTTGAGCATGTCTATGACAAATGCCAGAGCTGATGTCGCACTGTTTAACATCTCACGTGTAACAGCTACGCTTTTTGAACGTTTTCACTATGTGGGCCATGTGGGGTTCATCTGTGATTGGAAAGAAAAAGAAAGGAAGACAATTTGCCTCGTGCTCGCCTTTCCTGGCCATCCACCACCGCTAGAACCCATGTCCACAACCCAGGCACCACCCTCCGCCTCAGCGCCCTCGCCAGGATCAAGATCCTCGAGGTCCTGTCGCGCAACCGAGGATGACCAGTTCACTCCAGAGTAGAAGAAGAGAGCACTTGCACGCTCGCTTCATGCACTAATGCGCACCTCATCAAAGCTCGTGGGCAGCCTCGAGAACACCTCGCGCGGACTATCTCGGCTGGCGTTTCTCACGTCGTCTCCTGCTCTATATGGTGGCCCGCTTTGCTGCGCCGCGAGTTACTTACCCAAAACCACCACACTTAGAGCTAGGGTAACAACTCAGTACCATATTTAAGGTAGGGCACAAGAAATCACCAACTTTGTGCCTAACCACTAACACAGAGCACTGATTGTCCGATAAGCCGAGAAAACAGCGTAACTGACAAGTTGGGCCCACTTGTCGGGCTGACGTGGCGTGCTTGCGCGGACAATCTGCTGAGTTGGACGAGGGTCCCACCTGTCAATGACTCCAGCAAGGTTTTTTCCTTTTGCATTTTTCTTTTTACTTCTTTCTCCTTTTCCTCTTGGCATTTCAACAAACAGGTTATGGGCGACTCCTGTTGAATAGGTTGCCCAGTACCATGTTTTGCGGAGTTTTTGCTACTGTAAACTCGGTAGATGTTTGCGGTTTGCTGAGGTTGATTTTTTTTTCTTTTTTTCGAAAAGGAGGAATACCCCCTGCCTCTGCATCTGGATGATGCATACGGCCAATTTATTAATTTTAATACATTATAACTGTGCACCTTAGGAGCTCTCTCAGGTCATTAGCATTCACAGCCGCTAGATCTTCGGGTTTAAAGTTTTCGGCCGTTGGATAAAACTCTCGTGCATCACTTCCCGCAATCTGAGCTGGGCAGCTGCTCCCGTGGCAAAATTGGAGCCGCGTGGTTGATCGGGCTCGTATTGGGCTGTCTGGCCCATTTATCTTATCCCCTTCCCCTTTGCTCTCTCAGCCCTCGAGAAACCTAACGAAGCTGGCGACTGAGGAGACGACTCGGCTGGTGCTTTGCTGGGCCGCTCCAATGGCGAGGTCGACCCCGTCGGCCGCTGTCTTCCTTGCCGCCGCCGCTCCCCACTGATTTCGCTGCCTCTGCGAGGCCTCCCTCCCTCCAAGGCGATTGCATCATCCGAGGCGGGGTCGTTGGACCTTCCCAGATGCGGCCGAGGCACCACATCCCATGGCGACGGCGGCCTGGAGCTCCTCCCACTCTGCTTCGTCCCCACGTTGATGCAGGCCATCTGCGGTGAGATCCTGCCGAGGTGCGCGGTCTTCTTGGTGGATCCAGCTGAGGCGCGCGACGGGATCCCGCGCGAGGGGATCGAGGCGATCCAGCGGCGCGTGTTCATCTCGGTGGATCCAGCCGAAGTGCACGAGGGAATCAGCCTAGGGGTTGGAATTGGTGACTGAGGAGGAGGCGGCGGCGGCGAGGGTGCACAAGCCGTGCACAAGGCCACGACGACTCCACAAAGACTGGTGCGCTCTCCCTGACCCTCGATCGCGTGCTCTCCTACCTTGACTCTCTCCTCATCATTGACGGGTGAAGAAAATTTCTTCTAGAGGTGAGACAGTGGGAAATAATCTTGATGCAACAGCGAAAGTGCTACAGATCCTAGCCTCCTCCCCTTGTGTATGTTCTAGCAGAGACAGATAGGAGGTTCAGATAGGAGCGATGGACAAATTTTGTCTCCTCTCTGTTAAATTTCGTTGCTCTCTTCTCTCCTATACGCTGTCCGATTTTCTTGATTGTTGGTCATATATTTGTGTAGTCAAAATGATGCTGCCCAATGATATTTTCAGTATATGCTGCTGTCTAATGCTTATACAGCGGAGGGGAGGTGCCCGAGGAGCCGACCCCAATGGCTCGGTCTACGCAGGTGCCATACACTTTCCTGCCCAGTGCAGTAATCACCTCACTCTCCACAGGTACTCCTCTTTTCGCCACCAGCCGTGGATTGGATGCACAATTGTTTCACTTCGCAAACAACAACCATGTCAGGAAGCCATGATCTCGAGTGGTCATCGCTCAACAAAAGTGAGGCATCCTTCCTCATTCACCCCCGTGGTTTGTAAAGCCTTGACTGTTCAACCCGCCTCTATGTAGCTGCTAGCTAGACTGTTGATTACTACTAAATTTATGATTTTATTAGTCTCAAGATGGATGCAGCAAAACCCCATTGAAGAAACGTGCTAGAAGCCAGCTCCACGTTCGGCTAACCTGAACCTTCATCGCTACCTAGGTATGGCTGCCAAGTTGCCTTTAGTAATGTATATGCATCATGTTCAGACATGCCTGCAAGGCTCCATCTAGGTAGATGTTACGTACTATAGCTTCCCACCACTAATTTCATTTAGTTTCTTGATTGTAAGTTGAACAAATTGAATCTACGTATTTGGTCTGCACTTGGAATACAATGTCGTGAAGAAAATTATTGTGTTTGCCATAACCTTAGCCTGACATACACATATTCTGAAATGGCCGGCGTTCAAACAAAACAAAGGTTAGCATCCTTCCTTGTTCACCCCGGTTTAGAATGGTTTTGCACGGTGCAGATTCATTGAAATGGCCGAGTATTAATTTCATTGGATCTGTGGTGCGATGTCTAGCTAGCAATTGGAAAAACCAATTAGTTAATGAATGAAGCAGTCTTGTTTGCAAGTGTACCACTTGTTGTGTTCTTAAAGAAAAGGACTTGGCTTCTCTAGCTTCGCAAGTCTTTAATAAACATCATAATACAGAGATTGGGATCATCGCTTTATTGACGTGCATGTCATCATGTGTGAGAAGTCATTTTCAGTACCATTGATATTGCTTACAAACATGTTGACCAGGCGCAAACTGAAGCAGATTCATCCAAGATGCTCAAAACTGTTTCTTTTTGTGCTCTTATGTTCTATCTTCTTGAACAACCCAACCCACACATTTGTAGTCTAGGCCTAGAATAGGTGTTTACTTCATTACTAACTCCATTTATTTTGACTTTCTCATCGACGGTAAGTTGTAGTAAAATACTGAATCTGTCGACATGCATTCTAGAATGGATGTCTTCAAACAAAGGTGAGACTCATTTACTCCCCTGGTTTCGGCTGTGATTGTTCAATCCCTTTCCATTATCTGTAGCCTGGGCTCACTGCTAGACTACTTTTTACTGTTCCAGTTGCAAAATATATGTCTCAACGGAATATACTAACCGAGAAGGTTGAAATCCCACGAGAAGACGACATGCTAGCGGCCAGCTCTACCTTTTGCCAACGTGTGAATCAAGGCTGCATTGATCGGCTAACTAATGAAATCAATGAGTTTCTTTATTAGGACCTCAGATTGATTCCCAAGTTTTCTCATAGCTAGCAACTCCCTCCATCCGGGTTTATTAGGCCGACCAATAAATTTAAGTATGTCACTAAAATTATATCATCGGAAAGCTCTTTCAAATACAAATCCAACCGTGTACTTTTTGTACCATATATTTTATATTTTACTGGGAATATGGATGGTCAAAGTTTGGCTCAAAATAGTGGGGGGCCTAATAAACCTGGATGGAGGTACTAGCTAGCAAGTCTAATTAGTGAGTAACATATTCAGACCTGCAGTCTCCATCTTAATTAGTTTATTACTTAACAATGCCCTCAAGACCTGCACAGAAAGCAAGGTCAGATCCGTGGAACACATGATACTAGCAAAAATGTTCCCTTCATATACTAGCAAAAATGTTCTGTAGGTAATGTTGTTATTATTGTTTTTTCATCAACATACACCATGTTATTTACGGAGCAATTATAACTGTTGTGCACTTCTCCTTGGCACACTACTTATGTAGTTATTTCTCAATTGATTTTCCTTGCTAACAAGTATTTTGTTTGTACTTCAGTGTAAGCAATTTTAAGTTGGTTAAGATGTAACACAACTTGAGCCATTGTTTCACAACAACCCACTAGCATTTGATATTGAGTTTGAGAATTTTCATTATTATTGTAGATCAATGGTATTCTACAACCTCAAATCTGAGCAAGTACACATTCGGTCATCTATTCTGACGCAGTGCAGAATATTTGTCCCTTAGACCACAATGTGTACCTGTATTACTGGCCAGAACGCATTGAGATTTTTTAAGATAATAAATATCGCCCCGAAGTTTTGAAATATTTGTACTGCCTTTTCTCTCTCTCTCTCTCTCTCTTATGTCTTTCCTCGATATCTTTTTTAGTTATCATGATGTGAGTCTTTGTGGGAGTCTTTTTAGGAGGCAAAAAGAGGTCATGTTCCATATCAATCATAATTTATATCTCCGCGCTTAATACCACAACTCAAACATTAGACCTAAGGAGAAAACTCAAAATACTACTCCCTCTCCGATAATAAGTGTCTCGACTATGTACTAACTTTAGTGCAAAGATTATTAAAGTTGAGACACTTATTTTGAGACGGAGGCAGTACTTTTTTGCAGATCAATCGGACTGGATTTCTCTTGAGTTACATAGCATTATATTCTTGATTTCTCTCTTTAGTTACATCCCATCATATTCTATAAAATGGAGAGACAAATACAATATATAAAAGCATTGCAAACAAATGTATACACGTTATTTCATATCTCTAACAACTCTTTTAAGTAAAAATAGACGGGCGCAGCAACGTGCGCCATCAATGATCTAGTTATTAACACAAGACCTTACAAAGTCGTACAACAGTAAGACCAAAGCCACCATCTTCGCAACCTCTGTCGCTACTCCTATCTAACTGATGAAGGGGCGCTGATGGTCTGGGCCTAATACCAAACAGACCTCGCAGCCAAACCTAACATCTAAGACCTGAGGTCCCAACCAGGACGCCTGCCGGGTATGGGCACCCACCAGTCTGGCGTGCTCTTCAACCAGGACACCTGCCGGGTATGAGGCCGCCGCAGCCACGTACCATCAATCCATCTTCAAAGCTGTACTGTTGCATGAACCGTGCCAGGTCACTCTGCCATCGACGCCACCACGACGCCAGACAGCGCCACCATCCTGCGCTCGTCCATCATCACACGCCCACCGGCGATACCCCTACTGCTCCATGCCGCTGAGACTCGCCGTTGTCGACGTGCCAGATGCCACGCCGCTCCTCCGACGTGAACACCAAAAACAGGAAATGCCCTAAAGATACAAGGGGCACTCTGCACAACATGAAAGCCGCCGCGAGCAGCTGCAGAGATCCAGCCGGCGGCCAAAGCCCCCACCTTCATGAGACCACACCCGAGTCCTAGCTCCCCAGGCAACGCCTCCAAGGAGGGGATGACACCCATGGCGCCACCGCTGCCCAATCCAGGCCAGATTTTGGGTTTTCACCGGGAGAGGACCGGAGGTGACAAGAATAAGGACCACGACACCGCCTTCAGGAAGGATGCGTCGCCCGAAGCCGACGCCGCTGTCGAGCCGAACCATCCGGCCTAGGGTTTCCCCCGGTCCCAATCTGCACCACCATCCCCAGAAGCACCGGAACCAGCAGCATCCACCGGCATCAAGCGCAAAGAGGAAGGAGCGAGAACGAGGAAGCAGCAGGCCTCCAGATCTGGCGAGGACGAAGGCCCCCGAACTGCCGCCGCCAAGCGCCGACTCCCCACCACCCGAGCGGTCGAGGACGCCGGGCAGAGTCCCCGCGCACACCGTCCAGGGCGCGAACGGCGACGCCGAACCAGCAGGGGCCTTGGGCGAGCTCCGTCGGAGCAGACGAGCCTTTTGGCGGCACGGGAGCACTCCTCACCGGAGAGAGCCTCGGCCTTGCGCTTGATAGGGCGGAAATTCTGCCCACACTCGACGCTTGAGATTGGTTGATCTGATGGAAAGATTTCGCAAGCAAGAGGCTGGGGGATTATGGCGAGACAAATCTGGCGCAACAAGAAGGCAAGATAGATTTGGCGCAACAAGACGGCAGAATTGATCGATCCTTATATTCATCTTTGTTTGGCTTCCGACTCGGCATGGGATCGATAGGCAAACCAAAATTCTCTCGAACACGGAAACTAGCGCGTGCCATGTCAACATGACAACAGCCTCCGGTAGATGGATTTTGGGCCAAAAGTAAACGTAGCCCAGGTACATGGTGCGTAGCACGCGCTGGCCAAAAAATATGGATACCTTATTTTTAGGGAAATATTAACGCCCACACGTGTGGGCTGTGACTACTTCGCCCAAACGCTCTCTCTGCCGTTAGATGGGCTGCATCAATCTTAGAGCAAGGCGCACTGCCACGTCAGCCGCAGCGGTCGTGTGGGTTGTTTGGGTCCGCGCCCGAACGATATCCTCCTCTCGCTGGCTCACTTTCCCCCTTTCCTTATCTTCTCGTTGACCTGATGGAGAGAGAGAGAGCGAGAGAGAGAGAGAGAGAGAGAGAGAGAGAGAGAGAGAGAGAGATCCCGGCGATGGGAGAAGGGGCAGCAGCGTAGGTGCGGCAACTCGCCAACGGTGGCCTCGGCGGCTCCATGTAGGGGGGCGAGCTGGTAGCGGGGCATGGCGTGAGGATGAGGGCGTCGTTCGAGAGCTCCTCTCCCAGTAGGAGCTCGGGCCTGGACAAAATACTAGGGATCAAGCCCTAACAAAACTAACTCGGTTACATGGTAAATCTATCCGACCCATCACCGTCCAGCAAGCCTACGATGGCATTGCTCATGCACGACAGTGAGCATCATGAAATTGGTGATGGAGGATGGTTGATGATGATGATGGCGACGATTTCCCCTCTCCGGATCCCAAAGCGGACTCTAGATCTGCCCTCCCGAGGAAGAACAGGGCTTGGCAGCGGCTCCGTATCGTAAAACGCGATGAATCCTTCTCTCTAATTTTTTCTCCCTGAACGTGAATACATGGAGTTGGAATTGAGGTCGGTGGAGGTCTGTTGGCCCCACAAGGACAGAGGGCATGCCCCAGGGGGGTGGGCGCACCCCCAACCCTTGTGGACAGGGTGTGGGGCCCCTTTGAATGATTCTTTCGCCAATATTTTTTATTTATTTCAAAAATGATCTCCGTAAAGTTTCAGGTCATTCCGAAAACTTTTATTTCTGCACAAAAATAACACCATGGCAATTCTTTTGAAAACAGCGGTCAGTCCGGGTTAGTTCCATTCAAGTCATGCAAATTAGAGTCCAAAACAAGGGCAAAAGAGTTTCCAAAGTTGATACGATGGAGATGTATCAGCCCATAATGTACTCGGAGCGCGTCGGTCATCGTAAGTCCATTGCCAGTTCATCTGCGTGCATTATATAATTAAGTATATCAAAAAGCATTACAGAACATAATGAATAGAGAAATGACCAAATTAATGCAAGTTCATCATCACATTAAAACCGAAGTACATCATCGATGAAATGTTATTACTGAAAAAATAAATACGTAAAGTTCATACATAGTTCTCATAGAACAACATACAACTTTCTAGATCATTTAATTAAAACATACATGGAAACTAACATACAACTATGTAAAACAGTTAAATGCAACAATAAATGCGATCAAAATCGCAACTAAGATAACAATTGATCCAAGAGCATAATGATACCAAGCCTCTTTATTAATGACATATTTTCTAATCTTTCTAATCTTCAAGCGTGTTGCATCCATCTGGATCTTGTGTAGATCGACGACATCGGCAACACGCAACTCCAATTTCAACTTCTCTTCTTCAATTATTTTCAATTTTTTTTTCAAATAATTGTTTTCTTTTTCAACTAAATTTAACCTCTCGACACAAGGGTCGTTTGGAATTTCCGGTTCACATACCTCCTAGATAAAAACATTTATGTCATGTTGGTCGGCATAATTGTCATAAACACTAAATGAAACAAATAGTTATAAAAGGTAATATACCACATCCGAATCATAGCCCAGACGAGAGCCGACGGTGGCGGATATCAAAACCATGGCACTATATAATAACAAACAATAATACAAGTAAGAAAATTATAAGTAGGTATCTATATCATACAAGCAAGATTTTTTTTTTAAAACAACATAAGAACAAGAGGCTCATCACGATGGTGCCGGTGACGAGATCGGTGCGGGTGATCGACAGTGGTGAGGATGGGGACGGGGACGGGATGGCACCCTACACATGTGCAATCTCTAAGAAGTTAATTTGAGCTCAAATTGCGCATCTAAATCAAATAAACTCCCACATACACTCCTACATTGAAACCGACAAACCATTCTACTTATAGAGCATTTGAAATGAGTTAAACTAGCAGTGAGAGATAAAAGAATGAAGTTGATAACCTTTTAGAACACTTGGATAGTTGCTGCACTGCCAAACCTAGATAAATGTTGGGGAAAATGGAGTTTAGAGGTCGAGCTTGGAGAGGAGAAAGTTTAAGTGTGGCTCGGGCATTTCACTGAACACCTCATATGCATAGACAGTGAGAACAGAGTAGCACACACCCCACACGCCGGCCGGCCAAAAAATATAGGAGAGGGCAAGCAGGGGCGAGTATATATATAGGCATTTTTTAGTCCCGGTTGGTGTCTGAAACAGAGACGAAAGGTCCCAGCCGAACCGGGACTGATGTCTGCCGAGGCCCGGCCGGCGTCCTAGCAGCTCGAACCAGGACTAATGCTCACATTAGTCACGGTTCGTAACACGACTGGGACTGTTGCTCTGATCTGGTTAGAACCAAAGCCCTGTTTTCTACTAGGGAATAGTAACTTTGGATTTCAGTGTACTCTAAAATCTCACATGCAAACGGCACAACACGAGTTTCTTCATATGAAGCAACTAAAAGGAGATGTCTTGCTGGATGATAGATACATTTACGACTAGATGGAACCGCTTCTGCAAAGGTCGAGCAATATATACTGAGACAAGACCTCGATACCTAGTGGGAAAAATGACATAGAAGAGAGATTGGTAACTGCAACCATGAACGTGCGATACTGAATGGACCAACTCATGAACAATGCTATCAACTAGCATGGTCAGGAAATAGCAACAACATGACGGAAATCATGATGCTTTCTTTTTTATATAGAAAGTACTTCCTCCGTTCTAAAATAAGTGTCTCAACTTTAGTATAATTTTGGTACAAAGTTATATTAAAGTTGAAAAACTTATTTTGGTTGCGCTTATCAGCTTATGGTTATTCGGCTCTAGTGTCTATCAATATTGATGGAAGAGATTTTCTCTTATTGATGGAAGTGACAAATTGATAGTATAAATATTGAGCAGATGAGTGACTCCATTTCCATAATTATCATCATAATCTTGAGGAAGGAAGTAGTATAGTACTAGAAGCACTGGGCACGCTTTGTTGCGCTGCCGCACGGGACCTGCAGGTGTTTTCTTCTTCTTGATGTGGGGGTTGGCTTTTCAATGGAACGCACTCTACACACTTAAGTCGAACAAACTGAGCTGTTCTCCATGGGATAAAATCGACTCCACTTTGTAAGGCTTGCATATCAACTGGACAACTTAGGTCTATCGATGCTGGGTCTACGTATTTATAGCTAGTTTTTGGGCTTGCATGCTTTTTAATGGGACATAATCAGGTCTATACGTGCTATTTGCAACAAAACCTTTTCCTGTTGAATTTTCATGGTTACACACAAACCAGAAACGACCTCGCCAAGAACTTGCCGATTGTGTACATTATCTTCTAGTTTCTTCTAAAATCACAACTCATTAGCAAGAAAACGAAATCACAAGTTTTGTAGTGAGTATACACTCATAACACCTGCAGAAAAGGTGTTATAAAGAGACCGGGCAATGTTCAAAACGTCTGCTACTTTAGAAGTGCAATAAGTGTGATGGGGCTGAATGGTGCGCTAGATCATGAGGAGTACCAATTAGTGTTTCTCAAACCTTGTCAGATGCACATACTTTTCAGCTGTCGCATGCCTGTCACGGGAATAGGGTGGGGTTATAGAGTTATTTTAAGTTTGCTCCAAATTTTCGTCTCAGTTTCATCGAGATACAATTCTTGTCGAGCTTGCTATTTTGGATTTCAGCTATTGTTCCCCGAGATTTTGTGTTCCATGCCTCCATTACTCCTGGATGAACTCCTGGTTTCGAAATTTACACTATCACATTATCACTAGTAGAAAACAGGGCATTTGTCCCGGTTTGTAAGGGCGGTTCATGAACCGGGACTAAAGGATCGTTACTAATGCCTCCCTCCTTTAGTCCAGGTTGGTAACACCAACCGCGACTAAAGGAAATTTTATGATTTTTTTTTGAAATTTTGTTTAGAAATTTTTTTATTTTCAAATTTCTGAATTATTTTAACCTCTAATCTTTAATCATCAACCCTCATCACTGTTCAATTTAACCTCTAATCTCTAATCACCCTCATCATTCCAAATCATCTAACTTCCCGAACGGTCACCCATCCTCCCACTCCCCTCTGAGCACGCTTAACTTCCGGGTTCTATTCTCCCTCGTTTCCAAGTCTGCACTTGTTGTTTTCCTGACAATAGTAAGATGTCAATCCTATTAACCCTCAGGAATTTTGCTTGAGCATGAAGTGACACATTTCACTGTTTGAGTTTGAAATTATTGTTTTAAAAAACAATAATTATTTAGTAACACTAATATTTCTTGAATAATTAGTTTGACCATTGTTTGACCACAGTTTGATCAGATTTGACCAAAATTCAAAATAACTGAAATAATTATTTAGTAACACTAATATTCTAGAATAATTAGTTTGCCCATTGTTTGACCATTATTTGACCACAGTTTGAAATTTTTTCGATTTTTTCCACTCTAGATCTTAAAAGCCCCGTAACTTTTTTTCTATTAGGTTTTTGAGGATTTTGAAAATGTTTAACGGGGTTCCCACAATTAAATTTGGATGTAACTTTTTGAGTAGATGATTTTTCATATAAAAAACTTTTTCATCCGAGTTAGTATGCAAAAGTTATGCCCATTTTACTAAATTCTAGAGAGATTTTGCAACTAAAGTCGAAACTCACATTTGCAAATTTTCCCAACAACTAGACCACATATCACATGGGAAACCTATTTTTTTTTATTTTTTTGACATTTTCATTATTTTCTTTTATTTTTTAAAAAACTGAAAAGACGATCCATCGGGGACGGGGGGTGGAGTTTGAAAATGGGACCTTTAGTACCGGTTCGTGCAATGAACCGGTACTAATGCCTCAAACCCCATTAATACCGGTTGGTGGCTCGAACCGAGACTAAAGGTCTAACCTTTAGTACCGGTTGGTGCCACGAACCAGTACTAATGGGCATCGCACCCTTTAGTCCCGGTTCGTGACACCAACCGGGACTAAAAGGTCCAGACGAACCGGGACAAATGGCCCACGTGGCCTCTGGACGCACGAACCGGGACTAATGCCCCCATTAGTCCCGGCTCTAGACTGAATCGGGACTAATGGACTAACCCGGCCTGGACCAAAGCCCTCTTTTCTACTAGTGTATTGTAACCTGAGATATACGACTAGGTACATGGTACCCGACAAACGACAATTGCCATGGTGATACAGCAACATAACTCCTAAAAGAAATTGGGAAACGTTTGGGGCCGGGCACCGGCCGAAGTTTCGGCCGGTCCAGTCCACGCGCGCACGCCGCGACCCAGTCGCGAGCAACCACGTGGTGCTGCGGATCTCGCGAATCTCGCCTCATTCCTGTCTCGCAGCTCCGCGGATCTCGCCCCCATCCTCATCTCCTACAGCGTGCGCGCACATATCTCGCCGTCGGCCATGGAAGGTCGAATCCCCCGCGCGTCCATGGATGTAGATCTCACCCCGCCATGCTTTACAGCCCGTTTCGCCATTGGATGCAGCCCGTTGACCAATCCCCATCCCCGGCGGTTGCAACTCCCACACGTCTCGTGCTTCTGCCTCGCCGCCGACGAGTCGGACGGCGATGGTCGACACCGGAGGCTTCTGCAGAATCGTCGCACCCCCTCATGTTGCAACCGTTTAAAAAAAAGCTTCATCCCCTAGATGAAAAGCTTCAACCGGATGTAGAGAAAGCTACAAGCGGTCAGCACCATCGCCGGAAAGCTACAACCATTGACATGAAATGCTACATCCTTCGATTAAAAAAGCTTCAACCGAAACAACACAAAAAGCCTTGACCAAGTGCTGCTAAAAAAAAATAGCTACAACTTTTAGTAAAAAAGCTTCAACAGTTGTTGGAAAAAGCTCCAACCATTGAGAGAGAAAGCTACAACTAGACACTATGAAAATAAGAAAGCTTCAACCAGCGACGGCTGGAGGTGGAAGAAGATGATAAAATGCTGCAGTTTTGCTACATGCTTCAACTGGCATAGATTTTTGCTACAACTGACATAGCATTTTGCTACAACTAGCGTCACGTTTTGCTACAACACACAGCCGGCGTCGCGGCTTTGCTACAACTAGCATCGTTTTTTGCTACAACCGGCATAATGTTTTGCTACATCCATCACGGCCGAGCTGCGACCCAGCACGGGTTTCCGTGAATTCTGGCGGCGAGATCCAGCACGGGGGGCAGGGGCGGATGCTGCAACCGGTCGCCGTCGAGCTGCTACGGGCTCGCGGCGAGCTGCAACCTCGACCGGCCGTAACGGAGCTCGAGCCCAAATCCATGGCGGCAAGGAGGTCATGACGTATATAAGACATGATTGAAGCAATCCCAAGGCGACTTGATAGGTGGGGGAGCCCCTCGTCGACATGATTCAGCCACGGGGAACGAATAACAGGCGGATCTAGCCGCCGCCGCCACCGATCGTGGACGGGCAGTCACGGGGGGATCCAGCTCCCCTGTTTTCCTTGCTGTGGCTGTTCGTACACGGTCGCAACAAAACTGTTTTTTTTTTGCTGCAACGGTTGCTTCAGTCCGTGTATGCGCGCAGATCTAACGGTCCATGCAAACCGCATCGGACGGGTGGGCCTCGACCGGCCCAACTGTTGGGCCAGTGCGCCGGCGCAGATCGCTGCCCAAAGAAATAATAAAAAGTGGAACTCTCCGGTAAGAAAGCCAAAAGAGGGAACTGGATCTGGAATCGTACAATAATATTGTTGTCGTCCTGTTATTGGGTCCCTGCTCCCCTCTGGGCCCCAATTCACTGATGGAGAAGTAAATAAGAAACTATATAATTTCTATGTACCGGGTAAATTATTTTCTTGGATCGTAACAACATTGACAATAAACCCAGGATATAATCTCGGGAACAGAAGAAGTATCATACAGCTAATAAATTAGTCGTTAATACAACAGAAGAAGAAGCATGTAGTTGGCTCTATACTCAGGTGCTCTACCCACTTCGATTTATGTTGTCCGTAACGGACGCACTGAGCTCTTCTCAATGTCGCATGGTCAATACATTTCAAATGGAATAAACTGAGCAATTCTTAGTTGGGCAGAATCAGGTCTGTGGCTGATGGATTCGCGGCAGCAAATCTTTCTGCTTTCTCAGTGGGCACACGCACAGGACCAACCGCTCTTGTCCGTGACAGATTGACTGCACCTTCACTTGTTCACATTCTCTTTCAGTTTCTTCTAATATCTCAACTTAATACCAAGAAAACACATAAAACGTTCGGCATGGAGCGTACGCTCATAATCTGATCACCAACTGAAGGAACCCCCGGCAGAAATGATGCCTATGGTTTAGAGATATAAAGAGACAGAGTTGGCAACGTTCAGAACAGCGGTCACATTAACAGCGTGATAAGTGTGATGAGGCTGAATGGTGTGTAGCTCATGGGTAAACGTGTTTCCCGTGTTGACCCCTGCACATAATTTTCTGTTGTTCACATGCTGATCGGATTTATAGTTGGGGTAAATAGTCATTTTCCTTTTGACTAACATCTCTCCTTTTCACCGGGAGGTAAAGTTGAATCATACTTCTTTAAGTTGGTGGGTCCAGTGACGGTGAAAACTATAGTAGATTTCTGCTAATTGTGCATCAGATCACTGGCTACCTTTTTTTTGAAAAGGAGAATGTACCTCTGGCTTGTACATTTGGGCGATGCATGCAACCATATTATTAATTATTCACAAAGCCATTACAAGGTAATACATCAGTAAGCCTGAAGACACCACCTTAGCAACACTTGTCGCTACTCCTATCCCCATGATAAAGGGATGCCGAGTGTCCGAGCCTAATACCAAACAAACATCCCACAAACACCTAACATCTAATGCCTGATGCCCCATCCAAGCCACAATACTTGGACTGGGTTACACACCAGTCCGGCGCACTTTTAGTGGGCACCACATGCGCACACTGCAAGGACCGTCACCTCCTTCATCCATCGATCCATCCTCAGATCAGATACTGACACATCGACCTTGCCAGGCCTCTCTGCCATCGATGCCACCACGACGCCAGACAGCGTCATCCTCCTGCTCGAGTCCATCGCCACCCATCGGACGACGAGTCTCCACTGCGCCACACCGCCGAGATCCATCGCCATCGATGTGTAGGATGAAGCACCGTTCCACCACCTACCGACGCCCAACCACTAACCCATTCACGTGTCCGTCCAGCCGATGAATATCTCCTAAGATGATGCCCCTATGGGGGTGATGACAAAGACGTCGCCATCATCCGATCTAGGAGGCCCCTAAACGCCTCCAACGACGGCTACGACGCCCTCAGGAGCCGCCGTCAATGGTAGCCTCCTCCAGATCTGAGGTTTCCCACGAAAACAATGGAGCAAGGGACACCCCACCATCGCCTACAACGAGGAAAACGACACCCACGGGCGTCGTCGATGATGGTGGCATCCTCACCCACTTCAGCAACTAGGCCACCATCTCCTCCTCCAGTTGCCGCCGCCAGGAAGCCATCGCGAGGCAACACCCACCGACCAAATCCCTTTGGACCGACGATGAAGACAGCCAAAGATAGAGGATGTCACATCGCTGCGTGACCGGCACCATGGCCACACACACGTCGTCCCGAGGCGCCCGCTCAAGATCCACAGTAACAGCCACGCCTCCAAGCCGCGACGGAGGGATGCCCCGCCGCCGCGATCATCCCCCCGCACGGGCTTTGCCCAACCGGGATCCGGCAGCGGCTGGAGTGGAGGCAGAGGGGAGGCAGACCAGAGGCGGAGGAGATCGGATGGGATCTAGAGGGGTGGGGAGGCGGAGGGGAGGGGAGGCGGAGGAGATCGGATGGGATCTAGAGGGGTGGGGAGGCGGATGGGAGGGGAGGCGGACGGGAGGTGGAGGGGATCGCTGCAGGAGGTGTGTCACTGGCTACGTTGAAGTTTGCAATTGAAGAAAGACATGAAAACCTTCATTTATATTGTGATACTTGCTGATACGGGATCTTTGAGTGTCCACCATTGCATAGCTAGAGCTGCTATATACTCCTGGTATTGGCCCTGTGTTTTATCTAGTTAATGGAATAATGTCATGCATCTCATTGTACAGTAAAAATTGTTAGCCAAAAAAGGGAGGAAAATCCCTTTTTCAGTTAAAAAAACCGAGACAAAAGCATCAGTTTCATCTGTGTATCAAGAGTTTGACACAGCATGCCGCAACTCCTCCATCATCAATACCATGAGGACTGCACAAGTTCAAGCTAGACCGAGCATTCAGAACATGGGATAATTAGAATTTGTTGGTTCTTAAAAAGTTGTATAAGGGGATAAAATCCTATATGTGTCTGACCTACACCCAGAATCATGAGAAAAACAGTGCATGCGAAACTTTGGCCAGCAAAATAAAAAAACAGTATAAGTTCGTCCATCGGTACAAGTTTGTCATGAAATTCTGGAATTAATTTCAGCTGCATGGTCACTCTCTCTCCACTGAGTCTCACCTCATGTGCATGCGATTCATCTCTCTTTGTAATATCTCACATGCGTTCTGCATTTTCCATGATGTTTTTCAAAGAAACTGAAATGGAACAACATTTGAGCTATGTGAATGCCCTTATGATCAACAATGAAAGAAACCATATGCTACATGTCTCCGTCCGAGCTCTATTGACTGCACGTTGATCCCCAACTTCTCCGAGCATTTATCTTCTTTCGGTTTCAGCTTCTTCCAAACACACATATCATTAGCAAGATGCTCGACACATATCCCGAGTCCTGAGAACTAACAAAACAAATGCATACACAAAATTAGGAAACGATAGATAAGATATATAACAAGGCAGAGCACTGGCTAAAGTTGATTTAAACCGACAGCACAGCAAGTGTGATATTGAATGTTGCAACTCATGATTAAAAGTAACTAGTTTGTTCATAATGCAAGACTTGCACGAAGGTGTCCATGGTACCACATCCAAGAATTGCATTACCATACTGCAAGCATTATATAGAGACTGTAGTGTCTAGACCAGGCGATCAAAAATGCAATTGAGTTTGCTAAACCTTCGAGATATTACAATATCCCAAAATGTTCATTATGGGAAATTGGTCAGTCTACAGAATAATGTCAGCATGGTTTTCATCTTCTTTCAAAATTCCAGCTCATGCAGCGGCATAGGATAGTTTTCTAATACTGGACACAATAGAGTTTTCAGCTTATTTCTAATCTTCAGCTCATGGAGTAGCACCTATATATAGGTTTCTTTCTGAAGAGTAAAAACAGTAGCGCTTGCATATTCATGGTTGACATCACCTCCTGTTCTAACTGAACATACGAAGGGTGATTAGAAAAGGCTAGCGGCCAGTCAACTTAAATTGTTTTTTGGGTAAGTCGATCTGTTCCCACTTGTTAGATGGAAGATCTCCTTCTTCTACCTCCTGAATAAGATTGTTGGTCGTCTTCCTCCCCACGATCTCGATCTGAACCTCTTCTTCCTCTTGCCACCCTCCAACCCAAGCCGAACTGCCTGCCTCCTCTACCCACGGCCGCCAGCGCTCCCGCCTCGC
>NC_041386.1:700853271-700856796 GCF_002162155.2 Triticum dicoccoides | reverse complement strand
GGGCCATCGCTGTAAAGCCAACAAACTACCTGATTTGTTGGGCGAACCTAAACCCCAGTACCCCAAGGATAGACCTAGAGACTGTTTCTTCCCGGCAATCAACTGCACCCTGGCACACCTAAGATAGGCCTGTTGAGTAAATTAGCAATTTTTGATTAATCTAATCGAGAAATAAATCATGAACATGGCATAAACAATGTTAAGCTCATACATATTGTAAGCATATGGAAGAGACGTCTATGCAAAAAGCTAGTATGGCCAACATAGAAATAAATCGCAGAGGGATAAACGTGTTATACCCTCTAGTCGGCCAGGTCGAAGCCATAGTGGTGGCGGCAGTAGCACCGGCGTCCTCCGGACCTTCTTCTCGGCTTTAGTGGACATGGTGATGACAAAGGCAACGAGGACATAGTCGAAGTAGTGGATGAAGATGAACAATGGTGAGTAGCCGCGTCGGAGAAGCTCACCAAAAATCTAATCGCCCTTCTCCCGGTGTAGGATCACAAAGGCAGCGTTCTGGAGGCATGTTCTCTTGCACGGTTGTGCACACAGTGGACGGGATGGGATCACCGGCAACAGCATGAGCAGAACGACGGTGGGCAGTGCGTGAGGAGGTAGAGCAGATGCGATCAGATCTGGGTGATGGCTAGGGTTGCCGACGCATCCGATATATAGGTGCGGTCTGGTTTGGAGATGTGGGCTGAACCCATGGCCGAGTCGGCAACAACCAACGATCTGAAGTCTTAGATTAGTGGTGCGTCCATTATTGACCCACAATTAATGGTCAATTAATTCCAGCAAAATTGAAGTGCACACATGACATGGGTCTGAGCTTGGCTCGATCACGGGACAGTACGCGCGCAGGCAGGTGAGGCATTTGGGATGGTATTCTCAAGCTCCAATAGCATGTCAAAAAGAATCGCTTAAGTTACAAAACTTCTTTCACTTTTGGAGTTTTTTTTAAAATTGTTGAATGCTGCACCTCCACGCGCCTCTTTCTTCCCAAGCAGAATTGGCTGACCCTAATTTACTTTTCCAACAATTAATGTGCAGCTAAACTGATTATAAAAGACCATAAAATAAATCCGCAGAAGTCCACTGAAAGTTCGCTTTCCGTGTGAATTCTGCATCACTAGGCATCGCCTGCTGCCCAGTAATACTTGACGGCAACATTAAACACACACACACACACAGCTGCAAAATGTCCACATGCTGAAACTATGACGATGGTGATGTGTTAAATAACCATTGTACGTTCTGAGATCACCAGGACGCTGGTGATGGCATTGCCAGGCTTCTGATGACAGATGCGACCCTTGTGCTCGTCATCTCCCATGGTGGCTGCCGGTGGTCGCCTCCTCCACCGCTCACTGACTGACCTCACACGAGATTCTAGAGTCTGCACGCAGGTGACGCGACGATCGTCACATGAAAGAAGCCCACACAATTTGTATTAGTAGTACGATACAAGGTCTTTTTTTGTGGAGATGTCTGACTGCCACATCAAAGATCTGACCGGAAGTGCTGTCCCACAACGAGCATAGGCTCCCCTCCGTGCGGTGGCCATTGCGTCCCACCACTAGTAAACTGGCATAGAGAGACAGTGGGTGGAGACATAGAGAGACAGCCGGAGGTCTTGATCTCCAAGCTGGTGGCTGGCGGTGCCATAACCCAGAGCCTATGCCTGCCACTAGTATCGGGGATAAACATGCACAAAGGTAGGTAAAGAGGGAGCCTAATATTTGTCGACAAGGTGTGGCCGAAACCTGTGGAAATTTAGTGCATCACCTTTTATATTCCCAGCATAAACATGGGAGAGACGCTCTTTAATTACTCGGAACAAACAAAAATGAATCACATACTTGGCTCCAACCACGAACCTATGCTTAATTCATTCTATACATGGACACTATGTGTGCTTCTCAAATCGACACACTGTAAACAGATTCTAACACACGGAGCACTTCCACGTGGAACAGTTTGTTCGACTTTTCCCTGGGACGTAATCAATTCTATCGGGTCTAATGGATGCTGTGTTTAGATCTTACATTTTCGTGTGTCCAAGCCAGCTTGGGGGCAATTGTCCACATCCACTTTCGGTTTCTTCTAAAATCTCAACTCGTTGACAAGAAAACATGTCAAAAATTCAGTGATATTGTACACCTCATAACCTCATGAGCAACAGAAGCAACACCTGCAGAAAAGTTGCATATGGTTTAGATATACAAAGAAACAGAGTGGGCAATGCTCACAGCCTTTGGTTAAATTATCAGCACGATAGGTGTGATGCTGTTGAATTAATAGTGTGTTTCTCGTGAGGAGTGACAATGCTTCTTGCGTTGGCCAGCTGCGCCTGCACATAACTTTCAGCTGTATACGGGGTGCTTTTCAACGGAACACACTATACACACTTTGATTCAAACAGACGGAGTACGGAATCAGGTTGATATTTGCCGCACTTGGGTGCTTCTCATTGGGACAGAATCTAATCTGTGGCGCATTTTATCAGTGGTTCCACAGAGCCATTGTCTACTTCCCCTATCAGTTTTTTTTCTTTCTAAAATCTCAACTCATCAGCAAGAAAGCATATCAAAAGTTCAATAACATAGCGCACACCTTATAACGTCATGACCAACACAAGGGACACGTACAGAAAATTTGCTTTTTATTTTTAGATATATAAAAATACAGAGGTGGGAATGCTCAAACCTTTGGTTAAGTTAGCAGTGTGATATGCCCGATGCAGCTGAATTAATGGGGCGTGCGGGTACGGCTAGAACTTGTCGGGCATGTGATGGGCAGGGAAAGAGTGGGAATATTTGGAAGTGGACTGCCAATCCATGCGCACCGGGTAGCTGTGAAAAAGTGCTCGTTGGGGGCAGCTCGGTGGCTGACAGCAGGCCCGGCGATTCAATGGGGCCGGTTGGGGCCAGGTCGGTGGCTGACAGCAGGCCCGGCGATTAAATGGGGCCGGCTGAAAGTGGTTGCACGGCAGACATGTGTGCCCGAGGACGGACATCGAGAGGACACGCGGGTGTCCGTTCCGTGTCCGTCTGGATGTAAATCCTGCCGAAATTTGCGCCGGAATTAGGTCGAGGCGGACATAAGCCGGACAGAATTTGCGCCGGAAGCCACGCTTTGGGCCGTGACATTTGTCCGTTTGAATCTAAACAGTCGCGCGCGGACCAAATGGGTCGCTGTGTTGGAGTTGGTCTTAGAAACCAATTCAGTTGTTCACATGACGATCATATAGGTGTGATATCCTCCTCTCGCGCGACCGCGTCGTCCCCGCGGGCGACCGGCCGCGCTCCGGCGCCCCCCCTCCTCTAGAGCCCCCCTTCCCTCCCTCCCTCCCCGCCGCCGTCGCCGGCACCCGCGGCCAGGCCTGGCCCCTGGGTTGCTGGCGGCGGCGGCCTCCTGCCCTTCCCCTCTCGGTGCTCCCCGGCGCGGGGCGGTGTGCGCCGGGGGGTGCTCTTCGGTGGCGGCGGTCCGACGTGGCGGCGGAGATCCTGGCGCGGCGTGGGT
>NC_041386.1:700850737-700853193 GCF_002162155.2 Triticum dicoccoides | reverse complement strand
GGGTGGACGACTGGGCGATGGCGTCGCCGTTGGCGGCGGGGCAGCGCGGCGGCGCGGCCTGAACCAGCCCGCTCGGCCCAGATCTGGGCCCTTCGGGCCCCATCTGGGTTTGGGCGGGCCGGCGGCGTGACGGGCCGGCGGCGTGGCCTCCAGGAGGCGGGAGAGCGGCGTTGACGGCTGGGAGCGGGCGGCGCAGGTGCCGGCTTGCTGCAACATGGCCGGCGGGGCTTTGCGGGTCCGTTGTGGACCTGGCCGGGCCAGGGGTGGCCCGGTGTGCCCTGCTGCCACGTCCGGTCGGCGACCACGACGTCGCCGGGGGCTCGGGCCTCCCGCACGTCGGCGGGGGAGGTGGTTCCCTCCCGCTTGGCTTCGGTGTGGTTCCTCCCGTCGCTTGGCGCTTCTTTCCGGCCTCCTTGGCCTCGTGGTGGTGTTCGCAGCGGGGCGGCGTGGATGTGTCCAAGACCGTGGTGGCGCGTGCTTGCGGGTGGCTTGATGGTTGGATGGCCCCGGTTCGAGTGGGTAGCGGTGCTTGGGGATGTGGGAGAAATCTTTGCCGGTTCTTCCGGCTCCGACGCGGTGACACCTGAGGGTGCCATCATTCCTTCTTGAAGGGCGTCGGCGCTACCCATCACCCGCTCCCCTCCGTATGCCGGGGGAAACCCTAGGACTCGTCCGGCAGCAGCGTCGTTGGCGTCGCATTCCTTCTTGGAGGTGCTGCTTGGTATGCGGCGGGCCGGTGCCATGGCGTGTGGTGGGACGAAGGTGGAGGGCGCAGCGGTGGCGGATCATTTGTGCTTGCCGAGCTGCCGTTGTTGGCTTTTATTTCTTCTTTTTTCCTTTTGGGCTTGTTGTGCCGTTCGCCCCGGCAGTTACCCTGTGATCGTGTGTCTGGTGCTTTATAATATAAAGCGGGGGAAACCCTTTTTCGGTACATGACGACCATACGTGGCATTAATAATTGTTTTCAGTTCTCCCTCAATTTTTTTTTCATTTCACTCTAATTTTCCAGTTCCTTTTCACTGAGATGAAAAGAGTTGCATCTCATATTTATTTTCCAAACTCAAGATGGTGGACCAAGCTTCAAGTTAAGTTATCAGCGTTTAAACTGGCGCGAATACGTACCCAGATGTGCAAGTTAATTAGGTGCTCCCGTTGAGGAATGAAGTGTCGAGGTTATGTGATGGTGATAGCAATACAAGTATATGTAGGATGCCTACGTCTGGGTGGGCCGGCAAGAGCACACCGACGGTGACCCGCCATGTAATAATGTGGACTTATTGTTCCTGGGCAGGTGGAGCTCACTTGGCCTGAGGACACCGACGTCCCAGTATAATGTCCGGTTGTACATGCCGGATAGCGAAAGGAGCACCATGGACGGCCGCGCCTGGGGCTCCCACGCCACTCACCTCAGTGCCAACGCGGACATGGCGAGCGCCATGTCCAATGGGTACTGCCCGTGCATCCGGCCGTCAATGAACGCCGTCACCCTCTCCAGCAGGTCGTCCTTGGTGCCATTGCCGTCGCCCAGGCAGCCGAGCCGTTCCGCTTCCTCCCTATTAGAAGGGATAGAGAGGGATTGATGAACTCGTTGTTTATTGCTTGGGTCTGGTGGGCATATATATAGGAATACAATGATAAAGTTGGAGTACAAGGCAAGGCAGGACCAAATCCTAGTCTATCTTATATACTTCCTAATAATCATTATACTCAACACTCCCAAAGCAGCACCGTCCAGTGCCACCGCCGCCTCCTTCCCGGACAAGAGCTGAAGCAGGACGAAGCCGAACGCGAACACGTCGAGCTGGGGGAGCGATCAGCCCGTGCTCCAGGTACTCGGGCTCTAGGTAACCCTGCGTGCCCACCACGTTATGGGTGATCAGGAGTGCGAGGCCGAAGTTTGAGAGCTTGGCGCGGCAGCACGCAAGTTCACTGCATTTTTTTCTTTCTTTTTGACTGGAGTCAAATGTATGTTTGAATAGCTTCTCTGGTGCTTCATGAATAAAGCAGCTATGTAAGTCTGCAATGTAAAAGAAGTTCCGAAAAGTCCTCCGGTTCTGGGTCGCTAACAAGTACTACCAAGTCAACTATATTTTCCAGCTAACAGAGTATTGAATGAATTTTGATAGGCAGGTGGAGAAGTAACATGGGCAGAGGCCGGATGTGTGCTCATTGTGTCTGTACCTCTTTTAGCTCCATTTTGTGGTAATAAAATTTACACTTTGTCGGGAAAAGGATCAGGAAACGGCGGCTGCGTGTGTGTGTCTCTGTATCCCTTTTAATCTTGATCCCTTTTCATCCCATTCCTCAATGTATGATGATGTAATGGCGCGATGTATTGATCAGGTGCAATCGCACGTATATATGATGTACAACGGTGGAGCACGACCTCAACTATACAAGGAAAGTAGGAGGTGGGCCCGATACACAATAGCACAACACATATACTCAACACCTCC
>NC_041386.1:700815631-700850484 GCF_002162155.2 Triticum dicoccoides | reverse complement strand
AAGCGGCGCCATTGCTGAAGCAAATACAACCTTTGGTCATGATATCTGCAAATTGTTGGGAAGTAGGAACGTGTAGAACACGAATATGACCAAGACCCACCTGATGCCGAACAAAATGAATATCTAACTCAATATGCTTGGTACGACGATTATGAACCGGGTTGGCGTAGAGGTAGACAGCCGAGACGTTGTCCCAGTAGACCACCGTGGCTCGGCCGACAGGACATGAAAGCTCTTGGAGCAGTCGACGGAGCCACGAACACTCGGCGATGACATTGGCCACATCGCGATACTCAGCCTCAACACTGGAAAGGGAGACCGTAGGTTGCCGCTTGGGCGATCACGAGATAAGTGAGGATCCAAGGAAAACACAGTAGTCCGACGTGGAGCGACGAGTGCCGGGGCAGCCGGCCTAGTCGGCATGAGAGTAGGCGGTGAGGACGGTGTCGGTCGAGGCATGGAACGTGACGCCGAGATCCGTAGTGCCACAGATATAGCAGAGAATCAACTTGACAGTGGCCCAATGAACATCCCGAGGAGCATGCATGTGAAGACACACCTGTTGAACTGCGTATTGGAGCTCCGGTCGAGTGAGAGTGACGTACTGAAGAGCCCCAACAATAGACCGGTAAAAAGCAGCATCCGAAGTAGGAGAACCATCCATGGCGGCGGGCTTGCAATTAAGCATGCCAGCACGATCAAGGAGCTCATGAGCATGCTTCTGCTGGTGAAGGAAGAAGCCATCTGGAGGACGCACCACCTCAACACCGAGAAAGTAGTGCAAAGGACCCAAGTCCTTGATGGCAAACTCAGCACAGAGACGATCAGTGAGCTGACTGCGAAGGCCAGCCGTACATGCCGTCAGGATGATGTCGTCGATGTAAAGGAGCAGATATGCAGTGTCGGAATCCTGCTGGTAGACAAACAACGATGCGTCCGAGCGGGTAGAGCGAAACCCAAGCTGGTGCAGAAACGCCGCGATGCATTGGTACCAACCACGAGGAGCCTGCTTGAGTCCATACAAGGACCGCGAGAGCAGGCACACATGGTCTGGATGTGCCGAATTAACAAACCCCGTGGGCTGCTGGCAGAAAACCTGCTCCTCGAGGCGACCATGGAGGAATGCGTTGGAGACGTCTATCTGGTGCACCGGCTAGGCACGGGAGACTGCAAGGTGGAGAACCGTGCGGATCTTCCTAGGCTTAACAATCGGAGCAAACGTGTCGGTGAAGTCGACACTAGCATGTTGCCGGAAGCCACGAACAACCCAGCACGCTTTATAGCGGTCAAGGGTACCATCGGGACAGGGAACAAGCTGCCACGTCTGGTTGCGCTGCAAGGCATCAAACTCCTCTTGCATCGCAGCCATCCAGAGCGGGTCCCGAAGAGCGGCTTGAACGGACGGCAAAGGCGACAGCATAGAGGTGGATGCCGTGTGGACGTACTCGTCTGAAGCATAGCGCGAGCTTGGGTGAAAAACGACCGTACGGGCGCGAGTGACCGGGCCGATCGTGGGTGATGAGCCTGCAGCCACCGGTGAAGGGGCGCCAAGAGGCAACGAGGCCGCGGCCGAAGGCGGTGCTGCGGGAGCCGGGTCCGCGGTCGGGGCCGACCCGCTAGGCGACGGCAGAGATGGAGCGGCAGAGTGCGGCTCAAACATCGGCCCAGCAGGGGAAGCCGCAGGGGCCGCCGTGGCGGAGGGCGGCGGCGAGGCAGATGCCAAGTCGAAAAACGTTGTCGAGGCGGGGGCCGCGGGGCTAGGAAGCCCGACGCTGGACCCGGAGGCAGCTGCAGGCGGGTGACGCGCCTCAAAGCTAGGGGCGGGCCGAGGGCGGCACGCGAGCGCCCCGGCCAAGACACCGATGGTCCCACATCATCAGCGGTGGGAGGGACAGCCGGGGGTACCTGCTGAAACGAAAACACATGCTCATCAAAGTAAACGTGCCGGGAGGTGAACACGTGGTGGGATACAGGATCATAGCACCAATAGCCCTTGGAGTTGGAAGGGTAGCCGATGAAGATGCATGCAACAGAACATGGTGCAAGTTTATGAGGAGAAGTGTCGGCAGTACTAGGATATCATAGACACCCAAAGATATGCAGACCATCATAAGAAGGTGGCTTACCAAAGAGGAGGTGGTGAGGTGTGTAGTTCCACCGCGGGCGACAGGGCCGGAGGTTAAGGAGTAGTGATGCGGTAGCAAGTGCGTCCAGCCATAAGCAAGGTAGCACGTTATGATGAAACATGATCGTGCGAACGCAGTCATTCAAAGTGTGAAGGACGCCTTTGGCTCGACTGTTATGCTGTGAAGTATATGGAAAAGTGAGACGAAAAATAGTACCATAGTATGACAAAAAAGTGCAGAAGGCAAGACTGTCGAACTCTTTTCCACTGTCAGTCTGAAGAGCAAGAATGCTGGCACAGGAGTAAAAGGCCGTCAGGGTGGAAAGAGCATCCGACTTTCGTCGCAAAGGAAAAGTCCACACATAATGAGAGTAATCATCAAGGATAACCAGGTAATATAAATAGCCTAAATTACTACGAACTGGAGAGGTCCACACATCATTATGAATCAACTGAAAAAGGAAAAGAAGCAATGGTGGTGTTTGCCGACACGACAAGCATGACAGGTATGATCCTCTATCTTATTACAACTGAAACTGAAACTCCTAAGAATATGACGAAGGGTGACATGGTTGGGATGACCTAGACGAGCATGCCAAAGGTCAACGCCAACGAAGAGAGCAGTCGGTGCAGTGGTGGTGGAGGAGGGCAGATGCACCGGATAGAGCGAGTCGGGGCTGTCACATCAGTGAGGTACCATACTGGTTCGAGCATCCTTGACACAAAAATCAAGCTCGTCAAATTCAACAGTAACAGGATTTTCACGAGTGAACCAACAAACAGAAATAAGATTCTTAATAAGATGGGGTGACACAAGTATGTTAGACAAAGATAAAGGCATGTAATTAGAAGGAAATGACGTGTGACCGACATATGTAATCGGCAGGGTGAACCGTCACCGACAATGATGCAGTGGGCCGTGGTGACGGGAGTGAAAGAGGCAAGATTACCAGGATGAGCGAGCATGTGGCAGCGGCCCCGGTGTCCATGTTCCAATCACCGCCGCCAGTGTAGTTGTTCGGCATAGGGGCGGTGTGCAGCGCGGCAAGAAGCGCCGGGTCCCAAGGAACCGGTGGCAGCGCTGGAGAAGGTGATGGAGACGCCATCGTGAAGCCGCAGCCACCACTTAGCTACGGCGGCGGGTACCCTCCATAGGGCCGTGGAGCCGCGTAGTCTCCTGATGCGCCGGTGGACGCGGCACGGGAAGAGTCGGCGCCGGTGCCCATGGGACCACATGGTGTATGCATGGACGACACTTGTCCACGGGTTGTACCCGTCGGCCTAAGGAGGAGGCGTCTGCGGCTGCTGTTGCTGACCAGGAGGACCCGTGGCCTGCTGCGGCTATTGCTGGCCGCCGCACCGGCCTCCTCGGTGCCGATCGGCGGGTAGCGCGGGAGGGGTAGGCGCGCCGTAGGGAGGCGGCGGCAGGGGCAGCGGCGGCAGCTACTACTGCGACTAGTAGGGCGCCGGGTGGCACGGCTACGGGGGACGGCGGGTGAACCTGGGAAAACGTCGGGCCAGGCCGGGTTTCGGGCCGGGCTTGTAAAATCCCGACCTTCATTTCTCAAGCCCGAACCCGGCCCGAATCCCGAAATACTCCATATTTTCAAGCCCGAGCCCGACCCAAAATCAAGCCCAAAGCCCGAAAGCCCGGCCCAAATGCTGTTTTTTAGTATGCGCACATGCAAGCCCGGCCCGAAGCCCGAAAGCCCGGCCCGGAATACAGAAAAAATGAAGCCCGAGCCCGGCCCGAACTATCTTTTGGGCTGCAAAACAAAGCCCGAGCCCAGCCCGGCCCGGCCCGGGTTTTTCGGGCCGGGCTCAGGCCGGGTCGTCAGGCCGGGCTGCCCATGCCCGGGTTTAGCGGCGGGTGGTGGTGGAGGGCCACGGCGGGTGGTGCCGGCTGCAAGGGCGGTGTGGATGGCCCGCGCCTTGACCTGCTCCATCCGACGCTCCTCCACCCAGAGGTAAGCCACGAACTTGGCAAAGGAGGGCTTCGGGATGAGGGTGAGATTCACTGCAGCATTGCCGAAGTCCTCGTCGAGGCCGGCAGTGAGCATGCTGAGGAGGAGATCGCCATTGATATTCGTGCCAATATCGCGGAGCTCATCAGCGAGAGTCATGAGACGGCGACAATAGTCGTCGATGGAGGAGTTGTCCTTGTGGCATCCAAAAAACTCTTGCTGCAAAAAAATGCGACGTTGAAGACGATTGTCGGTGAAGAGCCCGTTCAGCTTGGTCCACACGGCGAAGGCATCATCACCGTCTTGCACGACCTTTTGAAACAGGTCCGGCGAGATGGTGAGGAAGAACCACTGGATGAGTGTGGCGTCGATGGTGGACCACTCATGGTGCACGGGCATGAGGCTGGAGTCGAGTGAGCCATCCACATGGTCGAGGAGGTTGTACTCCTGGAACACGAGGGAGAAGTATGTCTTCCATGCATAATAGGAGGAATCCGTCTGAGCAAGACGAACCGGAACCCGCTCCTAGATGTTGAGGTTGTGGATGACGGGAGCGTCGGGAGGGTTGGTGTCGGCGAACGGGTTGGAGGGGTTGGAGGAGCCGGACGAGGTGACGGACGACATGGCAGCAGGGTGGTGGTGCGGCTAGGGTTAGGGTTGATGAAGCAGCGGAGGCAGGGAGAGGTGCGGCGGCGGCTTCGGGTGGCGGGGAAGTAGTCGTGGCAGTGGCGAAGGTAGGTAGTGGCGGCTGCAGGGGGTCGCGGCGGCAGCTGATGAGGCGGCGACGGTGAGGGGGAAGGGCAGCGGCGACAGATGGGTAGCGCGGCGGCGGGGAAGCGGGTAGCGGCGACAGCGGGGAGCTGGTAGCGGCGGCAGCGGGGAAGCGGGTAGCGGCGGCGGCGCGACGGGAGGACGTGGTAGCGTCGGCTGGGCTGGCGGCGGCGCAGGAGAGGTGCGCGGCGGCGGCGGGGGAGCGAAAGCTATGGTTGAAACCCGAAAACTAATACCATGTATGCTGATGGAATTGCACGATGTACTGATCAAGTGCAATCGCACGTATATATGATGTACAACGGTGGACCACGACCTCAACTATACCATGAAACTAGGAGGTGGGCCTGATACACAACATGCACAACGCATATACTTAACACTCAAGTTGTATCGCTACCAGAACTAGAATCCGCCATAGATCGAAACAAGAAGAACTAGTGTGACCCTAACAGGCCACTGCCCTGGACCACGTCGCCTTCTGCTTAGTCCTTCCCATGTTCATGGATAGGCAAAAACATAATGTAATAAACTATTTAGAATTACCGACCGAATACATTGAAGGATGGTGTCAAACTGACAATATAAAGATTGAACAGATGAATAACTCTGCTGTTATATTGTGGTCATAATTTTGGGGAAGGAAATAAGTGCCAGTCACACTCTTTAATAAACAACAACAATCAAAAAATGACTCTTCCTTTTTGTACGCACACTCCGATCCATTTTATCTCGAAGCACATGCGGGGTGCTTCTCAACAAGACACATTATATACACTTCAAATTGAACAAGCACAACATTTGCAGAACAAAAAATTCATGTTGATTCTTCCTGATTTTTAGTGGGCACAATCGGAGGACAAGCGGCCTGACTGTCTACATTTTCTATCAGTGTCTTCTAATATCTCAACTCATCAGCAAGAAAACACATCGGAAGTTCAATATTAGTATACACTCATGACCGAATGACCAAAGGAAGGGAACCCAACAACAAACATGCATATGACTTGAAGATATATAGAGCAGAGTGAGCAATATCCAAAAGGTCGGTTACTTTAGCGTCACGATAAGCGTGATGCTGCTGAATGGGGTTGAGTCATAGGCAGTATGTGTTTATCGTGTTGGCCAGTCACACATAACTTTATGTCGTTCACATGCTAATCACATGTATACATTGGGATAAGTAATCATTTTAATTTGAAATAAAATCTCAGCTCAATTTTTCTGGGATGTAAAGTTGTACCTTCTAATTTCTTTTCTGAACTCTGATAGACTAGATGAGACTCTCACTATGCAGTTTTTGTAAGGCTTTCCTTTTGAAGTACTCAACTAATTCTCAACAATTTTAGTAGGAGTTTTCAATAACAATATTTATCCAGGGATGGCTGACGAGAAAACCTACACGGAGTTTCCAACTCTCAGATTAACTGCGGTTTGCTTTATAAGAGGAGCTTGAAAAATTCATAGTGATAGTTTGGTTTGCGATATGTAGGACCTTGCAAAACCACATTCTAGAAGAGTTGGGGAGCTTCCAATAGTACAATAGTGACCATGAAAAATCTTTGAAGACACAAGACTATCTAAATGTTCCTCATGTTTCCCAGATGCGCATATTTTTTATTTTTTCTAGGGATAAATGCTGATCACATGTATACACCGAGGATGAACAATCGGTTCCAACTAGAATATGAGTTTTTTTTTATGTGAGGTAAAGTTGCATCTAATGTTTTTCCTTAACAACCCATGGAGTGGGGGGAAAAGGCAAGGATATATTGTTTCGAGTAACGCTAAAACTTGCAGATATAAATGCTCTGAAGGTATAGAGAAAAGATATTAGTGGCATAGACAAATTTTTAAATTAGATTTCCGATGCAGTATGATATGTAGGGTGACATGATTCATGAGCCATCTGGTATCTTTGTCGAAAATGTAACAGAATTCCCCGAATAAGACAGAAATCTCAAATTTTATTTCTAGGAAAATGGTCTTTCACTACACAGGATGAGGCTTCTTATGTTCGGTGGCTAACTGCACATAATTTTCATTTCTTCCAAAATTTTATAGGATTTAGCTAAGTGGAAACAAAGGAAGCTTAATATGGATTATCTTAAATGAAATTTTACAAAGTTATTTAAGTGAGAACACCCGCAAAGATTCCATCAACTACCTAAATTTACCAGGCTCATTGATGAGTCCAATTTATGTGATTATTTTGATAGTTATTTTGTGCCTACATAGTGGGCTTTGTGGAAATTGACCGCGTTTGCGCACCTCTTTTTGTTGATATTCCTCAAGTAATGCTTTTTGGACCAAATAATACTTTAAGAAAGAAATCCAGTAAATGGCAGTGAAATTATGTATTTAATGTGATAATCATATACCATAAATTAATGGAGCAAATGGGCCAAACGAGGAGCCGCCGCGATGGCTAGAGAGCAAAAGACGTCGGATCATACGAGCGTGACTGCTCGTATGAGCAGTCGTATGGAGTGCCAGCGCCGCCGCCTCGTCCACTATTTTCACTCCATGAAATTGGGTCGGGGATGAGATGACTAGAGAGACTAGAAACGCATAAAGAAGGCAGAACCCTAGCCTTTGGAGTTCATCCGAAGGGGTGATTGACCAGGAAGAGACCGACATCTTCATCACCAAGCACGCGGGTACAACATAATCACCATTGTCATCATCATGATCATCCACATCCATCTCGTTGTAACTTCAAGAAAACTAGTGGACCATGTTGTGATTGTAACATTTGTGATTCATTCATGTTCACCATCACTGTCATCATGATGATTGTTGTCCCCATCTATGAGTAGACCCCTAGTTCTTGGGAATGGGTGAACCTTGGTATGTATAGGATGCGAACTGTTATTTTGGATATCAGAACCTCTGTTAATGCTTAGTTTAATAACCTTGAATGTTGTGAAGAGGCCCCACTCAGCATTAGCGCCATATGGCCACGAAATATATCGCTGTCGTTGTAAAGGGTAGGATGTGAAGGTAATTTTAGATGGCAGTAAAAGCCTTTACTCCTAAACTCTGCAGTTTATATGGGAATAACGGAGAACCCTTAGAGAGGCCGCGTCCACGGTTAACCCTATATTATCGTAGTTGTAACCCGCAAGGGGAGGCTACGGTGGTGGCACGCATGGCACAAAGTCTATCTAGAGTAGAACGTGTTCTGTACTCGGCTACGCCAAGCATAATCGCCAAGAGTGGCTCACGTATCTATATCGTACTATGCCCACGCATAGGTTGCACTACAAACATACCAATGAGGAATCCGGACTCCGTGAGAACGCCTTATGCCTCTGCTAGTTCTTCAGTTACTCAAGCTACTGTTTACTTATTACTTTTTTTATTTACCATCAAGCTTGTTTCTCACAACAACAACAATATATTTCCCCCCTCACTTTGTTTGGAGTCTACAATTACTTGCAGGCACAAATCCATAATTCATTACCAGAGGCAACGTCTGGTTCATGTGCTCCCAGTGGGAGCTATAGTCTTACTTTCAAAAGGTTACAACTAAACCCTGTGCAGTGCATCGTCCTATCACTCATAAGTTAACACCACATCCCTAGACACGTGTTGAAGTTTTTTTTTACAAAGTTTAGCCGGCACTCCCATAAGAATTCCTCTAAACTGACACACGTAGCCATCACTAAACACTTCATGTACTAAATTGTACAAAACTTTACAATATGCATCCCATGAAATTTATTAAAAAAGATATGGTTCATATAACAATAGGCCCGTCACTAGTACGTTGCGCATTAGCAGTAGGCAACTCTTTACCTAACAAAGGAAAAATTAATCATGTATTTGGCTTAACTCTAGACACTTCTATTCATTTTGACTAAATGGTACTCTCTTATCAATGTACCACATTTCTACGGAGCTCATCTGCATGCAACATAACAAGGTTCATTTTTTGTTAGCGTGCTTCACAAAAGGGCATAAGGAGGTCTTTCACTCACTTCTATGCATGCAACAGAGCATGTTCCTATCAAAATTTCTTGGTTTCTCTCAATGGGCAGATCTTTCGGACCCTCACAACGACTGTCCACATTCTATTTCAGTTTCTTCTAAAATCTCAACTCATCAGAAAGAAAACACATCAAAAATTTAGTAGTGATTGTCCACCCACAATGTAGTGGCCAACAGATGGAACACAAGTAGAAAAGGTGCATATGGTTTATACATGAGTGAATTCCACTTTTTACCCCATATTTATACATTTGTGACACTAATTACCCCTTCGAGTGAAAATTCGTCTAGAATACCCCTTTTAAAATCTTTGGACCCTCGTTTTTTGATGCGTGTCCATCAGGTAAGGTGTGAGGTGACGCCCTGTATCCAAAAACATGTGGACGGCCACAAGGAGTGGAACAGATAGACAAGAGAAGCTTGGACAAGATCGCCAATGATGCCGTCCGATCCTTACAGTTTTTTTTACGAATCAATGACGCAACATGCCGATCCTATCGACCATAAACAAACAAAATGTAAAACTGGCGTAAAACCGTGTTAAAAGTCTCCAAAATCTGACATTTCGATAAAAGTTCCACTAAATAGGGTAATATGTGTCACAAATGTACAACTACAAGGTAAAAAATGGAATTCACTCTTTATACATTTATAAGGAGGGAGAGTGCCAATGCTCAAACTGTGGGTTAATCCAGCAACACAATAAGTGCGATGATGCCTCTAAATGGTGTGTCTCATAAATACGTAAAACAGTTTCTCATGTTGGCAGCTGCACATCTTTTTTTCTTCACACGCCGGTCGATCACATGATGAAAGCAAGCATATATTTTTCTGATGAATGCAAAGTAGCACATATGCAAATATATTAACCTGAGAAACATAAATAAGACATGGCAAGAAAAACTCGCTCCCGTGCAACCCGGCAGCCTCACCTGGCGAGGCCATGTTCCTCTGCTTCTGCTGGTCAACAACGGAAGGAGGAACCACGAAGTGACAGCAGGGTCGTCGAGATTCAACGACCACGTCGTGGACGTCGCCGGTTGCGGGCGCGGCAAGAGGAGGGACGACCAAGAGAGGTGTTGTGGCGCGGAGGTCCGCGTTGGCGTCGAGGCGCGTCGGTCCACGCGGAGGCCCTGGTCTGCACGGGTGCCGCGTCCTGCGCACGGCCTCGGGTGCCCAGGTCGGGCTGCTGGTGCGGTGCGAGTCGCGTCGACTAGGCCAGGGCAGCGGCTTGGCCGCGAGGGGCGCATGCAGATGCGTGTGCAGATGTTGCATAGAGCTGGCCTAGCGAGGACGTCTCCAGTGGAGCTGGCACCGATCTGGCGTCATGAGGACTCCTGGTATGGTGCCACTACGGAGCTGCTGAAGTGCATGGCACGGGCACCCTTTGTGCCCAGGCAATGCAGTCAGCACGGCGCAGAGGTGCGGCATTGTCGTGCGGGGATGGCAGATCCGGGGTCTTTGACGAACCATGATGTAGAGCCACGACCGGGAACCATGGTGGTTCGCGGCCTCGGGCGGGCGGGCGGCACACCTCCGTTACTTGTCGCGTGGTGCTCAACAGGATGTGGTGGGCTGGTGGCCGTGCTGCGTCTGGTGGCTCTGCTTTCAGTCATCAATGGATCCTGCAGCTGGCGCTGATTCGTTGGTGGTTGGCTGCGGTGGCGACGGCGACGACCTTTCCGTCGGCTGGTTGGTTCGTTGGTGGTGATGATGCTGCTTGGTGGACTTGCCGACGTGGACGCGTGCTGGGAGTGTTGGGAGCTTGGGTGAAGACTCTTAGGCCTGTGACCAGCGATGACGGTGGCTGCGGGTGTCATAGACAAGGGTGGAGGCATCACTGCTTTGCTTCTACACCCCTGGAGCATGGATCCGGCTATGGGAAAAACCATAGATTCTATGTGATTGGATGTTGTCCACGCCTTGCAGGAGCGGAGCCAGAAATTTTGGCCATTGGGTTCACTCCATGACTCATTGTGAGAACTTAGTACTAATATGTGAAGCGTAAAGTCTAATTTTAAATTATCTTACAACAAAATTAGAGCACCCAAAAACATCAGAATGAAAGAACATGTTGTGTTGCATTAAAAACTAAAGAATGTAAGACATACCGGTTCAATAAAATTATAAAATCACTTGCTTACAAATTGTAAATAGAGTAGTATCAAATAACTTTGTAGCTTTAGATGTAGCTTCTCATCTTCCTGGCACATTGAAAAAATGACAAGTTAGTTTGAAAAAAATTTCGTAAGTACTATCAAGTGAAAGAATCTTGTAAAAGCACTCACATTTTAGAGTGTCCCCTTCGATCTTTCATCGTCTTAAAAAGATTAAAGGTTGCATCATTGGTAATGGTAGAAAAATATATCTTTCTCCACATCGCAAATTAAACACTGGAGTAATCTCCGTTGAGTATCTCCAATCTCCCTCTGGGGGTAATCAAAATTACACGTTGTCCTGTAAGATCCCCACACTAAATTACGCCTAATCTCGTCTTGCTTCTTTGGATTTCTTGTGTACTCTGAAATTTTCTTCCAATCAGCCAAATCATAATGCAACTCATCTAAGTTAATTTCTGTATGAATAGTAGCCTTCGAAAGACTAGACACTTCCTGGACTTAGCCTACGTCTAACGGGTGACCTTGATGTGCCTGTATCATTCTCTCGATCTGGTGACCGAGTTTTCTTCGAAAAATACCACTCCATAGCCTAGATCAATCAAAGTCCATGAAAAAAAAATCAAAAATCTAGGGCAAAAGATTACTATCGCACTAGGCTATTAGGCTAGATAGAACGTACATCAGAGAGAGGAGATGAGGCAATGTAATCTAATTACCTTAAATTTTAGGGAGCACTATTGTTGTTGTCGATCTGGTCACGGCTGGCCGAGAGGCAGCGGCGCGGCGAGGCAGCAGGAACACGAACAGACGAGAGGAGAGATGCGAATTGTAAAAGGAAAAGACGATTATCATGATGATTAATTACGTTTTTTAGGGCTTTTTTTTGAGGGCTTGATGATTAATTACGTCAAGGAGTCCAGGACTCCTCATGGGCTGTTCACTTGTGGGCCTTTTGTTTAGTCGCTCATGTAACAACCTTTCATTGATGGGTTCAGTAACAATTTTTAATGGGTTCAGCTAAGTAAATATGCACTGCATGCACGTACCAAGCATAATCCGTTGGGTTCAGTTGAACCAAACGCTTGTATGTTGGCTCCGCCGCTGACGCCTTGGCGTCGTTTCCGCACTCAAGGGCTTTGTCTTTGGAGCTGGGCATCAGCAAGTGGGACTAGTGAAAGGCATCGGTGTTGGCTTTGACGCTTTTGTGGGAACCAGGGGCGGACGCACGTTGAAGGTTGTGGGGGCAGCTGCCCCCACTCGATTTTTCCTCATACGCCTCGACTCATCATGCCAGCTACGTCTGCCCCCGCTCGGCCAATTACTTTGCCCCCACTCTCAGGCCAATTTCTTGTTTATTTACAAAAGCCCGTGTATTCTAAATCTGTAAAAGCTCACCACAAAGAAACAAGCTACGTGATGGATCAGTGCGGCCCTACACCCTTGATCCACATGCACGCACACACAAAAAATAGCAGTCCCTAAAAAACACAAAAAGTAGCGAACACACGATACGACAGCCGCGCAGCCGCCCCAATCCTGCCGCTCACGCGATGGCGACATCACACAATCTCCGGTTCAGCTCACCGCCGGCAATCAGTGACTTGCCGTCGCCTGTCGCTCGCGTTTGCATGCCGCCGCCGCAACACGGCCTCATCACTGATTCTGCAATTTCAGCGTTCTAATTGACATTAAGTAAGACATATAGTAGATCATTAGGGCTCTTCCTTCTCAAACTTTTTTGTTCGTTTGCAATTCCTGTGTATACAAACCATAATGGTATCATCAATTTATGTGTATGATTTACCTATTTAGATGACTAGATTGGTTCAAACAATTCTCTTGTAAGATTTAAATTTTAGTACCGAACTTTAGTCTAGACTGAGACACTCAAAATTTCATTCGGGTCATCTATTCTTACTAGTTCCCAGAAATATGATTGCATATTACAATCCCAATCGGCATGAGGAAATCTGCCTCGTCCTAAAAAGTTTAAGCATAAGACAATTGTGGCGATTGGTATTAACCATAGTCGTATTTGATTTGTAGAAAAGGGATTGCTAATTTATTTTTCTCTAATGAACTGACAGCCAAACATTCTCAAGAGGTGAAAAATCGCCATGGGACAAAGCAAAAGGCAATGTGCTAAACGCTCTTTTTCGCTTGTTTAAAGGCATCCTTCAATATTTTTGTTCTCCCTTCGTTTATAAGGATTTTTTTTCTTTTCTTCCAGGTTGTAGATTAGATTGTTAGGCAATGCATCAATGTTCTCTTATGCAACTTCAAAAAAAGATATTGACATACCGATGTAAGTCATTTTGTTTCAAATTGATAGTTTTTTTCTTTCATGAATTTGGTCATCTCATGGAAAATGAAGTGATTGTGCCTAGGTTTCAATTTATATGGATGACCACATTGTTAGTTCTTGAATATGGCCATACATTATTTCCCCCTCTCAATTTTTTTCCTGGGTCTGCCCCTGGTGGGAACGATGGTGGAGGCGGGCGAAGTCGAGGCATGGCAATGGTTGAGCTAGTCGGCTCTTCACCGACGTTTTCATGGGATCACCTCAGGTTTCCTTGTTGCGATGAAGTCCTAGCTGCGGTGGCAGGCCCTGTGGCGACGATGACATGCAGCCGATTGTTTGTTTTCGGTGGTCTTTCACGGCGCCAACCTTACATTGTTCTCCCTCAGCTCTCCATTAGAGTCGGAGTTGTGCTGCCCTTGATGCAAGTGGCTGAGTTTGGCATGGGTCTTTTTGTGTTCCACATGGCCTCTACCATGATGGTTGGGTTGATGTTCATCGTCGACAAAGTCGGAGTTGCTTGCTCGGAGATTAGGGAGGGCAATGACTCCTGTTGGGGAGAAGCGATGACGATGACGCCAGAGTCTATCTTGACAAGGCCCTCTTTTTTGAGGCGTGTGTGGGTTATCATGTGTGCTGCTCGGTCGTTTGTGACGGTTTTATCCCGGTTTTCTGTTAATTAACTGGGCAACTTTCTTCTGCTTAATTAATGAATGAGGCAAATCTTTTGCCTCCGTTTCGAAAAAACAATGATGAACGGTTAGCTCATTAAAGATATAGTAAAAGGAAAAACTACATGCCAAGAAATTGAACCTATCTATGGTGCAATTACTATTTATATTCCAAGTCAAGAAAACTGATCATCTCCCAGTGTATCCTGTTCTTTTCGTCAACGATCCAGCCCTCCAACGTTCTGACCTCATCCTAGGATTTTGACATCGTCTTGGAATATCACCATGTCTTCTGGCCTAAGAGTCAGTTTGGTTTGCGCCCCGGTGATTTTTAGCCTAGCCTTGCCTGGAGTTCATCGATAAGCGTTTGGTTCATGCCCTGAAAAAGTAGATAGGAGCCTGGCCTGGACAACCATGCATATATTTTTTATTTGACAAACTAGCAGAGTGGCCCGCCCGATGTGCGGGCTAGAGTTTTTTAAACCAAATGTGATCACATTCACAAATATGACTATGTTGCAAACATAGTTTTGTCTTAGGTATGTTTGGTTTTCTCGTTGATATATAAATATATATTATGAAGTAATCATGTATCTGCTTGTTATCCATATTACACTAACTTTTCATAATCAGTCCTATTGTGCAATTTATATTTGTATGTTTTTGGCGTTTTTATCGTGCTGGTTCATTTTAAGTTTTTTAAAAACAAATGTAGGCATATGTATATCCATTATTGTTCTGTAAGAGTGACATAGTAGCATATTAGTTGTCGATGTATGTACCTTTAGTATTTTTTTCAATTATTTTAGACCTTTCTTTTAATAGAAAAGTATAATATGAGGAATTTTCTGACTTGCAAGAAAATAACCTTATTAGTAAATATAGGAAGAGACCATTCCTATTAAAGCTAAAATTTGTAATATCTAACTATTTTCATGAGTAGTGAATAGAAAAGACAGTAAAGTGTGTGATAAGAAAGGTATAAATTACAGAATTCCATAACCTCCTATAAAATTGAACTTTATGGTTGTTCAGTGAAACATGACGAAAGTCTCATAAACATGCTATATCTTCCCCGATTCCTTGATTATCTAATTAATGTCATAAGTGGGCGACAATTAATAAGAGCACCAGTAAGAATAGAACATTTTTTTACTGGTCCATTCAAACAAATACATACCAAATAACATATCACGCTTAAAAATATCATTTTGTTACTTTAGAATTTTGCATTGGAAACACACTTTGCTTTACCATTGTAGTTCATCATTGTTCTCTAGTACGGGATATAACAGAACATGTCCGTACCAATCTGAAATGACCAATGAGGCTATTGAGTCAGAATTTGTTTTTAGGACTGCAACTGGCTAGATAAAGAGGGCAGTAGGCGTTGCATGGCCTTCTCTAGCTGATTAGATAACAAGTATGCCCCCAATGGTTGTCCATATCAAACAGTATATCTTGTTGCTTAATTTGGCTAACGGGGTTATATTTAGGTGAAATAAGCATGATAATTGATAATTGATATATGGAGTGGCATGAGGGATGAAAAGACTTGAACCTGGGACTTATTTCATCACAAGGTGAAGAGAGCATTCGTCCATCTTCCCTTGTCTTTCTAGAGCAAGCTGGACGGGGCTCATCATCCTGCCCGACTTAGGCATAGCTGCTCCTGCTTGCGATCCTGGCTTATTTTAATCTAGTAGTCGTCATTGTCACGTCGGAAGGGCAGGTGTCGGCAACTTACTATCATCGGAACTGAAAGGCATTACCCACATATGTTGTATAATAACTTTCCGCACACCCATTCTATCCCCTTTGATCAATTCAGCACACTGTATTCTTTCAATATGATTACAAAAGTTTTACCCTCGAACCACCAATAAAAACAGCACCCGATCCACACACATGGTTCCTAGGCCACTCTACCTCTAGCAACTTGGATTACCTTCAACCCCTGTATGCTTTTCTCTTTTTGTATTCGTTTGTGAACTTGTAAAATGATAAATTTATGAAGCAAGCCGGAGCAAGCTTATGAATGGGTATGTATGAAGCTTGCCAAAGCAAGCCGTATGATAAATGTAGCCGGTTGCAAAAATTGGGAGGCTATGCGCTCTTTTGCAGGTATGTGAAGCTAGCTCTCCTAGATGGATAAAAAGAAAATACACGTACAAGAAAAGCTACCGGATGAATTGTGCCGGATGCAAGTACATGTGAGGCTAGTTATTTTACATGTACGTGAAGCTTGACTGGACTTGGGGCAGATCAATTTTTTTTTTCTTTGCACAAGGCTGATTGAACCTTGTTTGGGGGAAAAGTGAGGCTAGTAGATCTATCTAGCAGTACCTACATGTGTAGGTGAATCTTGCGGCTGATTGGTTTTTTTTTTTTTTTTGATCTGGGTGTGGGTGCTCATCGATCAGTTTTCCTAGCGGCTGGGCTGATCGATCTGGCAGGACCACAGACGTGAAACTTTTGAAGTAATGGCAACAATGGGTAATTTCTACAACTTTACAGTAAATCTAAAAGGACATATTTTTACATAATGGCAATGGTGGGTAATTTCTTGAACTTTAAAGTAAATCTAAATGTTGTCTTTTCCTTATATAAAAAATTAACGGCCGGATGTTTCTGATTTTTTTGCGATTTTTCTCTTTTTCTGATAGCCCGTTAATTACTTTTAGTATATATAAATAGATGGACAACCAGGCATTTTCATTAGCCTGCCAGGCGTCCCATTTTCAACACCTGGGCACAGGCTAATAGCTGTCTGGTCTCTAATACTAGTATTGAGACATGTGCCAGCCAAGAGCAGCCCTTCTTTAGTTCTTATGCTATACATACCGAGTCCAGGCACAAAGCAGACACGTTTCTCTCCAGCTAGCCTGACCAGGCAGAAATTTTCAGCTCTTTGCTTCCAGACCAGGCCTCACTATCGCCAAGACACAAGGGCCAGGACAAGAACCAAACTGACCATAAGTATGTGGTCCATCTCGTGCTGGGGAGTCAGTTCTCACTTATTCATTCATATCTGAAATAAGAGCAAGAACAACACCTGCTCCGAGTTTGCAGGGCGTTAATAACCTATCATAGACATAAAACGTATCTCACTCATGCTATTGCAACTCTGTGTTATCTAGTTAATGGAATAATGTCAAACCTGATATTGTACAGTGAAAATTGTGAGAGAAAAGCATCAGTTTAAGCGGTGTATCAAGAGTTCTACACAATGTGCCATAACTCCTCCATGCATGATCAATACCTTGAGGATTGCACAAGCTCAACCAAGGAATCAGAAGATGGGATAATTAGAATTTGTTGGTTCTTAATAATTGCATATTAGAAGAAAACCCTACATGTGACTGGCCCACACGCAAGATCACGAGTAAAGCACGGTGTGCAGGCTTCCAACTACTAAGATATACTGCAAACTTTGGGCAGCAAAAAGAAACAATATAAGTTCATCAGTAGAAGGATGTTCACCAAATTCAGCAATGAATTTCAGCTGCATGGGCGCTCTCTTTCCACTGTCTCTCACTGAATGTGCATGCTACACGTTTTTGCATGCAAGTCATCTTTCTTTGTGAATCTGTCACGGGAGCAGTATTTGCGGCAATGTTTTTCCGAGAAACTGAAATGGAACGACACTTAGGCTATGTGAACACCCCTCTGGTCAACAATGCAAGAAACTATATGCGACATATCTGGTCCAAGCTCTATTGATGATATCTCCCAGCAGTCGTCCTCTTTCAGTTTCAGTTTCTTCTAAACTCTCATCTCATTACTCGTTAGAAAGATGCATATTCTGACAACCAACATAACAAATGCATATACAAAATGTGGAAGCGGCACATACGATATATAACAAGGCAGAGCACCAGCTAAAGTTTAGCTAAATAGATAGCACGGCAAGTGTGATACTGAATGTTGCAACTCATGAGGAGTAAAAGTAACTAGCTTGTTCATAATGCATGAGTTGCATGAAGGGGTCCATGGCACCTTATGCCTGAATTGCATGACCATACTGCAAACATTGTATGAAGCATATAGTGATTTGTATCTAGACGAGCAAATCAAAAATCCAGTTGAGATTTTTGAATCGACTGAGATATTACAAGGTCCCAAATGTTCATTTTGGGAAATTGACAAGTCTACAGAATAATGTTAACATAGTTTTCGGCTTCTTTCAAAATTCTAGCTCATGCAGCCGCATATGATTGTTTTCTAGGAAATAGACATAATTGAGTTTTCAGCTTCACTAGTAGAAAAGGGGGCATCAATCCCGGTCCGTAAGGGCCTTTAGTCCCGGTTCTTGAACCGGGACTAAAGGGTCGTTACTAATGCCTCCCCCCTTTAGTCCCGGTTCAAACTGGAACCGGGACTAAAGGTCGCGGCCACGTGGAGCTCCACCTTTAGTCCCGGTTGGTAACACCAACCGGTACTAAAGGAAATTTTATGATTTTTCTTTTTTGAATATCTTTTTTAAATTTTCTTAATTTTTTTTATTTTCAAATTTCTGAATTATTTTAACCTCTAATCTCTAATCACCACCCCTCACTAATCACCCCTCATCATTCCTAATCATCTAACTTCCCGAACGGTCACCCATCCTCCCACTCCCCCAGCCTGAGCACGCTTAATTTCCGGGTTCTATTCTCCCTCGTTTCCAAGTCTGCACTTGTTGTTTTCCTTACAATAGTAAGATGTCAATCCTATTAATCCTCAGGAATTTTGCGTGAGCATGAAGTGACACATTTCACTGTTTGAGTTTGAAACTATTGTTTTAAAAAACAATAATTATTTGGTAACACTAATATTTCTTGAATAATTAGTTTGACCATAGTTTGACCACAGTTTGACCAGATTTGACCAAAATTCAAAATAACTAAAATAATTATTTAGTAACACTAATATTCTAGAATAATTAGTTATACCATTGTTTGACCACAGTTTGACCACACAGTTTGAAATTTTTTCGATTTTTCCACTCTAGATCTTAAAAGCCCCGTAACTTTTTTTCTGTTAGGTTTTTGAGGATTTTAAAAATGTTTAACGGGGTTCCCCTAGTTAAATTTGGATGTGACTTTTCGAGTAGATGATTTTTCATATAAAAAACTTTTTCATCCGAGTTAGTATGCAAAAGTTATGCCCATTTTACTAAATTCTAGAGAGATTTTGCAAATAAAGTCGAAATTCACATTTGCAAATTTTTCCAACAACTAGACCACATATCACATGGGAAACTTATTTTCTTTTATTTTTTTGACATTTTCATCTTTTTCTTTTATTTTTTTGAAAACTGAAAAGGCGATCCACGGGGGGAGGGGGGGTAGAGTTTGAAAATGGGAACTTTAGTACCGGTTCGTGCCATGAACCGGTACTAATGCCTCAAACCCCATTAGTACCGGTTCGTGGCACGAACCGGGACTAAAGGTCTAACCCTTTAGTCCCGGTTGGTTCCACGAACCGGTACTAATGGGCATCGCACCCTTTAGTCCCGATTCGTGGCACCAACCGGGACTAAAAGGTCCAGACGAACCGGGACAATGGCCCACGTGGTCCGGCCGGCCCCCTGGGCTCACGAACCGGGACTAATGGGCTAACCCGGCCTGGACCAAAGCCCTCTTTTCTACTAGTGCTTGTTTCAAATCTTCAGCTCACAGAGTAGCATATATAGGTTTGTTTTTCAAGAGAAAAAAATAGAGGTTGCAGATTCACGGTTGAGCTCATCTCATGTTCTGACTGAATAGTGGAAGGATTATTACAAAAAGTCAAAAAAAGCATGATAAATCCGCAGAAGTTCACTAAATATTTGCTTTCCTTGTGAATTCTGCATTACAAGCCATCACCTACGGCCCAGTAGGACTTGACGGCAACATTACCGACACACGCAGCTGCAAAATTTCCACATGCTGAAACCCTGGTGATGGTGATGCACTAAATAACCATGGTATGTTCTGAGATCACCGCGGCGCCAGTTCTTGCGTCGCTAGGATGCTGATGACAGATGCGATCCCGTGCTCATCCTGTCCCACAATCCCCATTGTTGATGGAATCCCCCAATGTCGATCGGGCGTCGCGATGGTATCCCCCATTGAAAGTTTGTATGTATGAAGTCGTGGCTTCGGCCTTCGGGTTGTTTGTTGTATGCATTTGCTAGACCTTTGTTAAAGAGTTCAATAAAGATGGAAGTGTGCAGTTTTTATGCAGAGGCCAGGGGTTTCAACCTTCTTTTATAAAAAATGGAATAATGCCATACCTGTCATTGTACAGTAAAATTCTAAGACAAAAGCATCAGTTTCAACTTTGTATCAAGAGTTTGACACAACATGCCATAACTCCTCCATGATCAATACCATGAGGACTGCACAAGCTCAAGCTAGACCAATCACTCAGAGGATAGGATAATAAGAATTTGTTGGTTCTTAAAAAGCTGCATAACGGGATAAAACCCTACATGAGACTGGCCCACACCCAAGATCATGAGAAAAGCACAGTGCAGGCTTTCATCTACTAAGATAATTTTGCAAAACTTTGGCCGACAAAAATAAAGAGTGTAAGTTCATCTCATCGGTACAAAGTTGTTACGAAATTCAGGAATTGGTTTCATGTGCATGCACTTCATCTCTCTTTGTAATATCTCACATCCGTGCCGCATTTTCCATGATGTTTTCCAAAGAAACTGAAATGGAACGACACTTTGGCTATGTGAATTGCCCCTATGATTAACAATGCCAAAAACCATATGCTACACATGTCTCGATCCGAGCTCATTGACTGTACCTCGATGCCCAACTTGGCCCAGCATCTATCTTCTTTCAGTTTCAGCTTCTTCTAAAATCTCATCTCTTTATCAAGACGTTCGACACATATCCCGAGTCCTGAGAACCAACAAAACAAATGCATACACAAAATTAGGAAACGGCAGATAAGATATATAACAAGGCAGAGCACCGGCTCAAGTTTAGCTAAACGGACAGCATGGCATGAGTAGTAAAAGTAACTAGCTTGTTCATAACGCAAGAGTTGCATGAAGTGGTCCATGGTTCCTCATGCAAGAATTGCATGGCCATACTGCAAGCATTGCACGAAACATACAGTGATTGTAGTCTGTTGATCCGCCAATCAGAAATGCAATTGAGTTCACTGAATCAACCAACATATTGCAAGGGCCCAAATGTTTATTTTGGGAAATCGGCCAGTCTACAAAATAATGTTAGCATAGCTTTCAACTTGTTTCAAAATTCCAGCTGATGCACTGGCAGATTTCTAGGAGTAGACACAATAGAGTTTTCAGCTTATTTCAAATCTTAAGCTCATGGAGTAGCATATATAGGTTTATTTTTCAAGAGTAAAAGCAATAGATGTTGTAGATTCATGGTTGACCTCATCTCATGTTCTGTGTTCTAAGTTCTAACTGAATAGGCGAAAGTTGATTGTAAAAGCCGTAAATAAATCCGCAGAAGTTCACTGAAATTTGCTTTCCGTGTGAATTCTGCATTACCAGGCTTCGCCTGCTACCCGGTAGGACTTGGCGACAACATTACCAACACACAGCTGCAAAATTTCTACATGCTGAAACCATGGCGATGGTGATGCACTAAATAACCATCCTACATTCTGAGGTCACCGCGGTGCCGGTACTTGCTTCGCCTGGCTGCTAATGACAGGTACGACTCTTGTGCTCGTCCTCTCCCATGGTGGCCGCCGGTGGTCACATCCTCCAGTGCTCACTGACTGGCCTTGCGTGAACTGATCCTACTGTCCGCACGCTGCTGACGCGATGAGATTACGACGGAGAAGGAGAGAGCTACCTCGTGCTCACGGAGGGAATTCTGTGGAGGAAGCTGCACTCCGGTTGGCCTGGAAGTTCTTTGGGCGATAACCGGATAAGACGGCCGCGTTGAGATGGATGTTTTTTTTATGACAATAAACGGGGCTTTATTGATCAATATTGAACGGCAAAAATACAAAATCAGGAGGTACAAAAAACCATGCATGTCTCTCTATTGACAGCACAGACGCTGCTTTTGCTAATTTGTGTGCTTCGCTGTTGAAGCACCTCTGGAAACTGGTTTTTTTATTTCCCAACCGCTCCGGTACAACCCCCTTCACAAAACGTATAAAGGGCAATAGGGTCATTTCACAATTTATACCCACACTTCCTATGTATGTTGACGCGTACGCCATATGTTTCCGCATAGGATCGGATACTTGGCCGGCCCATTAACAGGAACCGAGCAGGCGCAACGACTAGGCCGGCCCATTAACAGGAACCGAGCAGGCGCAACGACTAGGCCGGCCCACTAACAGGCACAACTCAAAATCACAAAAATAGGATAAGCGCTGCCAGGGATTCGAACTTGCCACCAGCGCAACGTGTAATAGTGCTGCTAGCCAGTCGACCAACCACCTCCCTGATACGTGAACAAGCGCACGCATTTTATAAACATCTCGAAGCGGCACATTTAATTTTCGAACACTTCACTGAAAATTCTGAACTTTTTTAATAACGAATACTTTTTAGATTCTGTGATTTTTTGTAAAATAAACCTTATTGAAATTCCAAAATAAATTTGAAAACTCGGGCATTTTTTGAAATCTATGAACTTTTTTAATCCACGATTTTTTTCTAAATCTGTGAAAAATATTTGAAAATGAAAAAATTCTATTGGAAATTTGGAGCACATTTTGAAATTACGAACACATTAAAAAATGAGAACAAAAATCAAAATTCTGATTATTTTTAAAATGTTCACATAAGCAAATTTCAAAGGAAACATAAAATCAGAAAAGAAACAAAGATGCGAAAAATAGAAAAAAAATTATAGCTAAAAAATGAAAAACCGGTTTCGGAACCTTTTAGATAGTTCCGAAAACAAGCTAGAAACCTTCCAGAAGATTCACAATATTGTGGCTCGAACACTCAGATGGGCCGGCCCACTCAATGATTGTGTGTGTGATTGCCCGGCTTTTTGCCACATGAGGAAATTCCGTACGTTCGCAGAGTAACGTCAAATAGACGGCACCATGCACAGAAGGCCGCCTGACTGAGCCACCCCATTGCCCCGCGTGGAAATAGGAAAAACTCATTGAAAAAAGAATGGCAGTGCATGGGATCGAACAACGTAACTTCCACTGCTGACCACTTGTCGCTAGCCACACGTGCTGAAAGGCTTCCGTATCTAAGTAGGTAACGTAAACTATAAGAACCATCCATCAGTGACCGGTTTATTGTAGAAAACCAGTCTTTTTCCCACTATTTCTTTTTATTTTTTTTCCAATTGCTATTTGTTTCTTTTTTATTTTTTATTTTAATTTTCTTTTTCAAAAACTGCTCATGCTTTCAAAATTTTGTTCACTTTTTAAACTTTTTTTCATAAAATACAAATATTAGCATTTTAAAAAATTGTATGATTTTGTTTAAAAAATGTCCGTGCCTTCCAAAATTTCTCAGAATGCCAAAACACAAATGTTTTCTAAAAAGAGCGAACAAAAATTTGAAAGCACGTTAAAAGCCCAAAAGGTCCCGTTTGAAAGCATGTTCTTTTCGATAAATTTTGTATTTTTTGGAGTTTCTTGGTAAAAAAAAAAGGCCAATAAATGGCCAGACATGTCGAAAATCGTTAAAACATGGATGGATGCCTACCAAGGCATGCCAACCTGCTCGTAAAAGTTGAGGTCATTTTGAGAATGTTTAAAAATAGACCATGTTCAATTTGGGTGTCCAGGTAGGACATAATGCTCCGTCTGAGAGCATGTTCAACGGAGGGTATTCGGGTTTGCCAGAAGGTTTCACGAGAGAGCGTGTTGTTTCTCGACATCCTTGAAATAGACTCAATTTTTTAACGGTCTTGTATGACCAATTCAAGTCACCATGCCAAGTTATTTTGGTTTTTGATAAATTTTGCATTTTTTGGAGTTTTCTCGGTTAAAAAAGACTGATAAAATGGTCGGTGTCGCAACTTGCATACGGTGTCAAAAATCATTCAAACATGACATGGATATCTACCTTGAGCATGCCCACTAGATTGCAAAAGTTGGGGTCATTTGAAGGATGTCCAATAATAGACCATGTTGAACGACGTGTGTTCAGGTAGACGAGACGGCTCCATTTGAGAGCATGTTGTTTCTCGACATCCTTGACATAGAACCAATATTTTTACATGGCCTTATATGACCAATTCAAGGCACCATGCCAAGTTGTTTTGATTTTTTGACAATTTTTGCATTTTCTGAAGTTTTCTCGGTAAAAAAAGACTGACAAATGGTGGGACGCGTTGCAACTTTCAAACAGTGTTCGAAATCATTCAAACTTGACATAGATGGCTAGCATGAGCATGCCCACCTACTTGCGAAAGGTGTGTCATTTCATAGATGTCCAAAAATAGACCATGTCAACTGAGGGTGTCAGTGTAGGGCAGAAGTATCCGTCTCATCGCATGTTCTTTCCAGACATCCTTGTAATGGCCTCAATTTTTTTCATGCCTTCTTATGACCAATTCAAGGCACCATGCCAATTTTTTTGAATTTTTTTTACAGGTTTTACATTTTCTAGAGTTTTCTTGGTGAAAAAAGGTCAATAAATGCCAGTTGGGGTCATTACAAGCATGTCAAAAAGTATACCATGTTCAAGAAAGGATGTTCGAGTAGAGACCAGAAGGGTCTGTTTGAAAGCATGTTGTTTTTTAACATCCGTCAAATGACCCCATTTTTTCCCACCAGTTTCTATGACCAATTCAACGCATCATGGCAAGTTATTTGGAGTTTGATAAGTTTTGCATTTTCTGAAGCTTTCTCGGTCAAAAAGGACAGATAAATGGCTGGATGTCTCGCAACGTGCAAACTTTATCTGAAGTCATTCAAACCTGACATGCACACCTCATATGTCCATGTCAGGCTACTGCAAGAAGTTGGGATCACCTATTCATATATCAAAATAAACCACCAGTTGGGGTGCATCCATGAGCATGTAGTTTTTCCTAATTTGAATGTTAATTGCAATTTTTGTCATTATAAATCAACATGAACAAATTGTTTGTGAGACTTTTACAAGGTTGAACATTTTTTCCAAAATTGTTAACAAATTCTGAATAATTGATGAAATTTTTGTACACAAATATAAAACTACGTACATTTTAAATTCTATGAACTTTTATTAGAATGCAAACATTTCTTACATTTGTAAAAAGTGTGTTCATTTTTGAAATTCTAGAACACTTTTTAAAATTGCAAAAAATATTTTTTTTGAAGAATATTTGAAAACAAGAACATTTTTTTCAGATTTTTGAACATATTTCAAAAAGAGTAATAAAGTTTTAAAAGGAGAAAAATAATTTACCAGGAAAAAAAACGACAAAATAGAAAAAAATACTTAAGCCCTGGTCCAACTAGGCGACGTCATCGCTCGTGTCGGCGCCTGCTGGGAGAAAACCTTATTTGACATTTATTGCGTCAAACAATCGCTGTTTCTCACAAACCCTACTGATACGAGTGAACATGGGCCAAGCCATTTTAATTTTTTGTTGCCTCTGCTCATGCTGGGTTTGGGAACCTTCTAGATCGTTCCAGGTTGGTTTTTACCAGTTTGGATACCTTCTAGAAGGTTCATGAATCCGTTTTTTTTGTCTTTTTCTTATTTTTTCTTTCTCAAAATCGTAAAGTTCAAACAAAGTTCAATGTATTTATTTGTTCATATTTTCCAAAAATGTTTAAATATTTCAAATAATGGTCGCGTTTTAACGAAGTTAAGAGTTTCAAAATTGTTTGTGTTTTGAAAAATTGTTTGGAATTTCATTTTTCTCTCAGTTTCAGAATTGTTAAGAGTTACACAAAAATTTCCACTTTTCGAGAAAATTGTTTGCATTTGTTTCATGTTTCGCATTCAAAATTCCAAACAATGTTCAAATTTGTATCGCATTCAAAAAAAGTCAAACAAAAATTTGGCGCATACATCTCCATATTATATGTGTGCATGTCAAATTTCGGAGAAAACCGACATTTTTTTGGCTTGTGTAAAAAATACAAAATCATACCTTGTGAAAATTATTTTTTAACACCGGATTTTGTCTTTTTCACACGCGACACATAAGCTGTCGGTTTTTCGCGAAACGACTTTGTGAGTATGTACAATATCAAGATGTACGCCTCAGGTTTTTGATTGGAATTTTTTTAACATTTTAAAATATGTTTTAAACATATTTTTAAAACCAGAAGCGCTTGCTCCCATGTACCAAAAAGCCACTCTCGTCGCTTATACTTAATTAATCCAGCCATTGGTCCTGCATGCCGGCTCGTTGCAACGCCTCAGAGAGAAAGTCTCGTGTTTCTGGAGCAGTCTTCAAATAACGTACGCACACTCATGCCTGGCTGCCCTTGAAATCCTCGACGGTGGTAATATTCTTTAAGCCGCGCTGCAAATTATACAACAGATAACTTGCGTGATCAAGTGGTCGTGCTGTCTCGGCGAGACCAGAAGGTCGTGCGATCGAATCCCACTCGCAGGTAGGCGTGTTTAGGAGGGTTGTACCGAAGCAGAAGTGTATTTCCTAAATGGCCACAAATTCGGCTCCTTCAGACTTCAGACGACCACCAGGCTATCAGACGCGAGATGGACCTTCCGTATGTACAAATCTAGGCTAGAAGATACAGCCAGGGACGGATGAATTTGGGCCGAAATAAAACGACGGCTAGGCCCAGCTTGTGCTAGTGCCCACGGGCTAAAATACGGCCCAGGTGGTGACCTTTCCCTCTCTTTTGTTAAGTTTGGATTTCAGTTTACTCTAAAATCTCACATCTACGGGCACAACATGAGTTTCTTCAAATGAAACAACTCAGAAGAGCTAGCTTAGTTGGACTGACGATATATGTAGCTACATTTATGACTATACGGTTGGAATGAAAACTTGTCCAAACTGCGAAGGTCTACCAATATATGTCGATGTCGAGGCAAGACATAGATACCTCGTGGCAAAAATGAGGGACCATAGAGCTCAGTAACTTACTTCTTCAGCGGAAGCAACCATGAATATGTGATACTGAATGGAGCAACTCATGAGCAATGCCGTCAACTAGCATGTCCCGCAAAAAAAAAAAATAGCAGCAACATGAAGAAAATCATGATGTGTTTTTTTCTTTTTGCATAAAAAATACAACATGCTGGTGCTTATGGTTACTGGGCTCTCGTGTTTAGCAATATTGATGGAAGAGATTTTCTCCGTCAACACGCAAATGTTGTATTTCGATACATTTGATAGAACAATTAGTTTGTATGTGTTATGTGAAGCTACAACCAGACACAGTGATAATTAAAACTGTGTAGTGTTTCGATACTTTTTTGTCCGTGTAACTCCCTGATCTTGGATTGCAACCGCTGCCCACACAATTTGTATTACTCCGGGCGGTGCAAGTTTGGCTCCCTCCTAACACCTGTTCACAAATGGACAGAAACATATAACAAAATACATAATTTAGAAATACCAGGCGATTGCTTTCATGGATGGTGAAAATTTTATAGTATAAACATTGTACAAATGAATAACTCAAAAAAAGAATAACTTTTATATTCTCAGCATAACCATGGGAAAGACGCTCTTTAATTACTCGGAATAAACAAAAAAAAATGAATCACATACTTGGCTCCAACCAACGCCTAACACATTGTGGAGCAACTACAATAGAAATTGGGCTTGTGATGCAAAAATAGAAAAAACAGTTCTGGACCGCTGGATTGGAGATGGATGGCACCGGTGCTTCAACCGCAAGATTACATGTTTATGTGCAAAAAAGTCCCGCCTTCTAGTTAATTTCCGCCCGATGTCCTCCTTGTCCGAAACCAATTCCCATCCGGCCGCGGCGGCAGCGCAGGCCCAAGAATTCCCGGGCGGCGGCGTTCGTTTAGATCCATAGCCAAGCTGGGTCACAACGGCCAGTCGTGGCGCCGTTCCACCTCCGCTTCGATGGCTCCTGCAGCCTAGTTGGGGGCGGAATTAATCGAAGCTCATCGGCGTACGGCAAGCCGGTGGTGGGATCATCGTCTCCTCGGCATCTCAGGCCCTAGGAGCTACTCGTGGGCGTGCTCCCTACCTCCTCCTCTCAAGATCTAGCTGTAGCTCGAGGGCTGCTCGCCTCCTTCCTGACCAGCCACTGGTGCGAACCTAGAAATCGCCGCCACGGTGTCATTCTTCCTATATTTTTTTAAAGCATTATGAGCTAGTCGATTTATACTACTTCCTCCGTCCCAAAATAAGTGTCTCAACTTTGTACTAGCTCTAGTACAAATTTGTACTAAGCTCAAGACGCTTATTTTGGGACGGAGGGAGTACATCTCTATTTTGTTATTTTCTTGTATGTAGATGTTCATGTTGAATCTGTTATAGTAGTTTCAGTCAGATCCAACTGATCTTGGTCTTTCTCTGAAAACATATGTTCTGTGCAGTACTCAGCCACTATTCTTTTTTCTGTGTTGGACTTCAACTGTGGCTTGTCCATGCACCAAAATCTTTCACGCGCCAAGATCTGTTCAGGCAGGAGTTGTCTTAGTTCATACAAATTACAAGGCATTGCAGAGAGAATTGGATTTCATGATGTATTTATTGCTCGGTAACACCAAGATGGTATAAACTGCTTTAACTTGCTGTATAATCCGGTGGAGGTTGTTTTACAATGCAATAATGAGGTAGATTTTCCCCCCAAAAGTAAGGGCGTTAGTTTATATTGGATCATAGGACAAGAGATGAGTTTCAAGTGGAAAATCAGATGTCCTAATTTTGTTCTGAGTCATGAAGATATCAGTTCAAAGGCTTTTGCTCCTTATATTTTTCTTGCAACACTGTCATGCAATTCAGTATCATAATATTTCATCTAGCAGGCCCAAAAAAATCTTATCCTTGTGAAATACATAAACATGTGGTGCATATATTACATAAAGTAACCTGAAGCAAGTATTTGTTCATTTCGTTCGAGGAGCAAGATACATACCATTGTGTTGCATTGTGATGTGATGCTGACCGTTGAGATTATGCATATGATTAACCTGGATAGCATGACAAACCTGCAATTCTCCCTAGGTGGATTTCCAGATCTAGGCCATCTATGTGAAGCATATATTTGTGCACAGGATTTCTGCATGTCTTGTGCCGGCACCTTCGGCTGATTTAAAGACATATGCAGAGGCACTCTGTCGCCGAGTTGCCTGTGTGGATTTGGAGCCGCTGGAAAATTCACAGGTGTGGTTGCTCTTGGCTGTTCTAAACAGTGAAAAGACAACGTCCTCATTAAATTACACATGAAGATGCTACAAAATTGCCTCACAACCTGGAAGAATGATGAATTCTCGCATGGCTGCATGCTAGTGGAAGCACTGAGGAAAAGGAAGACATCACTGTGATTCGGGATTCCTGCACACCAGACTTGTGTGGAGACAATGTCCAAATGGACTCGTAGGTAACTGATGTTTTCCCATAGAACCAGTTTGTTGCACATTCGGTCTATAATTTCAAGTGATTATGAACTTGCTATGAAAGTGTACCATGTTCAAAATCGGGTGAACTGCTCACTGGCTGGATTGGGTTAGTGGGTAATTTATTTGAGTAGCGATTATGAACTTGCTATCACACTGGACCATTTTGTAAAATACGTACGTTGACTTGTTTACCGCTGTGATTGGGTTAATGGAGGTTGTAGTTGTGCCGAGAGGTTGTCCTAATCTTCTTCGTCCGAGGCACGTTACATGAAGCACTATTTGGAAGCACTAGAAATGGAGGCAAAAGTCTGTTGAAATTATTAATAGCAATGCTTGTTGAGTAGTGATCATTTTAGTTTACAATACTCAGTCTTGCCGGTCATAAATTGAAAATGATCCTCATGATTTTGCCGGTCATGTCACTTGACATGTACTGAAAAGTCTGTTATGTTGTGTTTCTGGAAAAGTACATGGATGATCCAATTTTAGAAGTATGTTTAGTTATGCTTGTAGGGGATGGCTGAATTATCTCCACTCAAATATGTTGAGTAGCTGAAGTATGTTTAATTAGCACTCAAATATTTTATGGTAGGTATTGCATAATTTCTTTAATAGCTGAAGTATGTAATAGAAGAAGCCAAGATTGTACTCTCTCCGTAAACTAATATAACAGTGTTTAGAATACTAAAGTAGTGATCTAAACGGATTTATATTAGTTTACAGAGGGGGTACCACATAACCAGATATGTACAAAGATGGGGCATCAACATTGCTGATTTGAGTGAGACTTGCGGTGTTCACTGCAAAAGTCTGGTTTTATATCTACTCTTAAGTGGGGGTTTCCTGTAAAATGTATACTTAAGTGGCGTGGGATCCTCCACCGGAATCTGTGCCTTCCATCTTCAATCCATCGGTCCGGAACCGTTTTTCTATTTTTGCATCACAAGATCAGCTTCTATTGTAGTTGCTCCCTGTACAGCGTGTTCATTTGAGAAGCATTGGTTGTGTCCATCTATACAATGAACAGATTCTAACTCACGGAGAAGTTCAGCATGGAACAGTATCAGTTCGACTTTTGCCTGGGACGTATTCAGGTCTACTGGATGCTGGGTTTGGATCATCACAATTTCTGGAGGCTGGACCACCTTGTGGGGGATTGTCCACATTCACTTTCGGTTTCTTCTAAAATCTCAACTCATTGACAAGAAAACATATCAAAAGTTCAGTGTTATTGTACATCTCATAACCTTGATGTGCAACAGAAGCCTATAGAAAAGTTGCACACTGTTTAGAGATATATAAAGAGTCAAGAGTGGGCAATGCCCACAACCTTGGTTAAATTATCAGCACGATAGGTGTGATGTTGTGGAATTAAGAGGTGTATTTCTCATGAGGAGTAACAATGCTTCTTGTGTTGGCCAGCTGCGGATTTTCTACAGAAAGTAGATTTTACTGACTCAAAATGAAGTATCAAGAGAATACAGACATATTCAGCACACACTCGGTTTCTACGTAGTTAGGATGCACACAGCCAACACTATTGCACAGGCAAAAAGATAACGTTGGCAAATAACAAAGTCATCAAAGGCCAAAGTTATGCCTAAGTGAGGAAAAAGAGAAAACCTCGAAGCGATCAAATCCGTGATTGACAAACTACTACAATGACCATATCTGCATCAATAATCTCATTACATCACATGGATGACGATATTCTTCAACAGCAATGCCTTTAGGAAGGGAGCGACGCTCAAGTGCAGTCGTCACCAGATCAAACCACCAAAGGCTAGATTCTAGGTTTTCATCCTGAATAACATATCCGAGCCTATCCGAGCAATGTCTTCATCAAGGTAACGACACAATACCATCGCCATTGCCAGGTACTAGAAGCGAGAGCACGCTTTGCCTGAAGTATACATTCAAATTTGTTCATCAGAGAGTTCGTGAAAATTGGACACTAATCTATGAGCAAATGTGTGTGAACTCCATGCAAAAAGTATAAGTGAATTCCGGAATTGGTCTTTCTTTAAAAGAAAATGATTACAAACGCATTCATACATTAATGAAACATTTGATATTAGTTTCTTTTTAGATAATTTACTGCTTGTACGGAAGCTTGAGGTATCTGAGTTACTTTCTAACCCCAAAAAGATCCTGGAAAAGCCTGTGCATGGCACCGACGCCGAGATGAATGTGTGAAACGGAGTAGACGACCCCTCAAGCCAAGCCCGGCGGTGCATGGACCAGTTTCTTGAGTGTGAACTAGCTCACACGGAGCAGCAGATCTTGGCGCTGAACCCCGGCAAAATCCCCGTGCAAGTGTTTTCTTGGTCATTTTTAGCTGATTCTGGAAGTAATAATGCAAGGGGAATTGGCAGAAAATTTTGCGGTTATATTTTCCATGGGAGGCTTTTTTGTGAGTTCTACGAAAAAGGGTTTCCCCCACTTCATATATAAAGCACCAACACTTACATCCAAGCAACTGATACAAACGCACGCTGTTAGAATAAATTCGAGGCATACCGTCGATCATCCGAGGACCAAGCAATCGCACGAGCACGACACCGAGATTTGTTAACGAGGTTCACCGATATGGCTACATCCCCGGGGCCTGACTACGGGCGCTCCTCCCCGTGACACCATCACAATATTGCACACCGGCCACCCGGGCGCCAGCACACGCCGCCGGCTCCCCCCTTGCGTTTCGGTACTATTATGTTGGCATAGGTTACATTGTGTGTCTACCCCCGCTATATATGAGAGGCCTAGGATAAAAGTGTCCTACTAGGACACGACTCCATATCCTATGTTAAAAAAATACTACTCAGAGTCCAACTATAACTTACCGTGTACACAATATTCGCCACAATTCTAACAAGCTCCACCGTGGCGAATATTCTCCACCACCTTGGAACCCGTGCGTCGAACCTCCATGTACATTGGACTTGAGATACACCATGAGCACGACTGCTACTCCCAGACTCCATCTGCAACTGTAGTCCCTTCTCGTCTTCTTCATAGTCAACGCTCGAGGAAAATTAAGTTACTCATTACTCTACTTTGTGCTAACAACTTCTCGAGTATCCGTTCAACGCCATCACACACCGACCAGTGTCTGCGTGAAAATGAACAACCCACCTATTGGTCGCCACATATAAGAGTTACCTGAACTCAATGTCACCGCCTCTTTCTTGACCATTTGTCTGAAACATGAAGGAATTTCAACGTTGCTGGTAGTCATGCCGGGTCAAATTCGCAGTTGTCTCACCACATGTATGACCACCAGAGCCCTGGCCCGTCTCCATTTCACGTGCATACCGCACACCTCGCAGCTATTACCGCGTCGAGCCTCCGCTATCCCGGTCGAGTCTTAAGGGTCACGAAACCACATCACTCAACCCCCGCTGCAGAGTACTACCGATCATCACCGACCGAGATGAGTTTCACGCTTTCATCAGACCACTGGGCTCCAGTCCGAATTGCGTGTCACTGGCTTTTCCCTCTTGCTGAATAGGCTTCGATTCCCTGGATCCTTATGCCGTAGCCCCTCAATTCAGCTCCACCTTCAACATGACTCCATGGTAGATGATCAGTCCACCCTCACGCCCCGTCGACTTCAAGCTCCGTGTGTACATCACCTTGAATCAACCCCGCTCCATAGTCTTGTCGAAGCCGCACAAGCCCTCAGGCCCGTGCCACGTGTTTCCACGCCTCAGAAGTCGGTTACCATCAGCATCACACTCCAATGTCGTTGTCGCCGATCCCACCACCGTCTTCTGTACCAACCGACTTGCGTCGATCCCGTCAGACTGTTCAGTCCGACCCAGCCGAACTTGTTTGAATGCACGACACGCTCTAGACTCCTCGAGCCGTTGACATTCGCCATCCATACACAACTGTACCGACAAAGAAACCCAAAGAAAAATCCCTTGTAGCTTTTCCATGTGAATACTGCAAAAGAGATCAACAAACTCCTAATTCACCACACGTTCATAGCTTCTAGACCTTTTTTTTATTTCTTTCTTGATAGCAAACACGTCACGACTGACTCTGTCCTTGTGCCGAATTTCTCTTCTGTCCAAACTAATCTCTAATACGCTGCACATACGAGCACCTTGGCAATTTAGTATGGAACAAGTCTCTCATAAGGGCATGTACAATGGTGGCATATGGATACATATGCCCCATGACAAAAAGTAATTTGAGGCACTTATATTTATTTTTTCTTCCCAATACAAGCTACCACTAGTGGGCCTCATTAAAAAATAGAAAATAAAGACTCGTACACAGGCATCTCTACTTTTCACTCCAACCTTTTCAGCTTTTGTCACCGGACCACACTTTTTCTCTTCAAGCACCCGCCTCCTGAAAAGGATCCTGCTTCCCTATCCGAACCTACTTTACGTCATATCCGATCCTACATGGCATGCGGAGTATCACCTTGAGGCTATGCATTGTACATGCCCTAAGAGCACCCCAGCCCGGCCTACCACCAGATCACCATGGCCCCCACGTGGCTTCACCTCGGGTCCCTGTTTCTGCTCTCGGCCTCAGGCCACGCAGCCTGCTGCCTTCGAACAAGCGCCACAACCACCAGCTTGGCCGACAGCTACTGCGTCAATCCCTTCGATGATTCACTGTCCGATTAATCTGATAGCTACCGCTGGACCTCACGACAGCTGCACCAACGCGCGCCCAACGAGGCCGCTTCCAGGCGCCGCACTGAACGATATGCCTGCCGCTTGCTCGATTCAACGCCGTCGACTCCGCTTCCGATTGCTTTTCCACTAACTCCGAACAGACATCGTTGCCACCTTTCCGATCCGTCGATCGGTTTGAAACTCCACAACAATGATCTCTTAGAATGCCGGGCACCGACACACAACCTCAACGACTACCAAGTATCAACAAAATGAGCAAAAAGAACCGCTTGTAGCCGACGGAGACCACCGTCAAGATGAGAGATCATCCGGGCAGAAGTGCAACGGACAACGCCGGACCGAGGGCTCCAAAACGATGCCTCCAAGAAAGGCACGACCACGGACCATCGCCATCGTCTGATCCAAAGATCAGGTTTTCACCCGGAGCAGGACGGGAGGAGTGGGAGCAAGAGCAACATGACGGAGCCTGCAAGGAAGAACACGACGTCCGCAGACGCCGCCACCGTCGACCCATGCACGGCCAAGTAAGTGATGAACCCCGGTGCTCCACCCTTCCGCCGCATCCCCAGTCCGCCAACCACTTGCAGCCATGCCACCCAAGCGGCCATGGTTGCTCGCCCCGCATCCGAGTCGCGCAGTCCACCTACGACCAACGCAACTCCCACCGCCAGGGCCGCCGCTCCACCACCGGACCACCCCGAGAAGCCCCAAAGGTCACGCCTTAGACAAGATCCACAAGGGTAACCACCTCAGAACTGCCGGCGACCACTGCCTCAAGAGGAACTG
>NC_041386.1:700796598-700815222 GCF_002162155.2 Triticum dicoccoides | reverse complement strand
CCGATGTCGAACGCCCAGATCCGCAAGAGAGCGTCGGTCACCGCCCGCTGCCGAGGAGGAGAGAGCACGAAACCGCCAACGCCCCAGCCATGAGGTCACCAGGGAGGCCCTCCCACATCGAGTGCCGCAAGGGCCCGGCTGGATAGGGCCGCCCACCTCCACCTCTATTGCACCATCCCTCCACCGGAGATCCACGGCGAGAGGAGCCGCCCACGACCCGCAGCGCCAGACGTGGCGCCGAGGCGCTGCTGCGAGGCAGCCGCCGCCGACGCCACCCGTCGACCTGCACCACCACGATGCTGCCTGTCACCCGACGCCACGCCGCTGTCGCTGGCCCACTACGGAGAGCCGCCGCACCGCCACACCCGGCATCGAGCGCACCATCCTAGCCGGCAAGATCTAGCCCACGCCGCACCTCCCGCACAAGGAGACGAAAGGGCCCCGCCGCCGCCGGCGACGAGCGGGCTTCGCCTGCTCGTGCCTCCTAGCGGCGGCGAGGGAGGAGGGAGATAAGGAGGGGGTGGCGGTGGCGGCCCTAGGGTTGCCTCCCGGACGCCCGCGGGAGCATGGCGGAAGGGGAGGGGGGAAGAGACCGACACATCTGGAGATCGCAACAGGTGCTAGATATTGTTCTTTTTGTGAGTTCTTGGTGGCGTTTCTTGGATGAGGTTCGTGGTTGAATCTCAGCAGCGGTCGTGAGATTGGCGTTGCCTCCTGCCAACTTGCTCGTCACTGGTCGGAGACGCCGCGTTGGGTCTCTGCCTGTTAGACTATGTATAGCTTCTGTACTCATGTACGTATATTGTACGTATTGTAACACAACCATTATATATAATGAGATAAGCCACCCCTAGAGGGTTGCGCTGGTTCCCCAAAACTTATTGTCTTACATGGTATCACGCTAGGTTACAATCGCTTCCGCTTCTAAACCCTAATACCCGCACCGCCGCCGCAGCCGCCGCCGCCTTCATCGCCGCCGCCGCGCCACCGATCGCGCCGCCGCCACGCCGAGCGCCGCCACCACCGGTTCCACTGCTGCGGGCTTCCTCCCGGCCTCTCTTGCGGCTCTGCTCAACCTCCCGCTCGATGCCGTCTCCGTTCCGGCTCCGATCGGGACAAGGAGCATCGGCTCCGTCTTCTCCACGCCGCCGGCGCCCTCGCTTGGGCGTGACCTCGTGGTCCACACCGCGGCGCCGCTGTCCGCTGCGGACTCCGTAGGCGTCGTCCCGCCGCTCCTCCCGCAAGCGGATCACACCGCCCCGCTGGCGGGGTCAGCAGCGTCCGCCCCGACCGCGGGCCTTGCGGCGTCCGAACCGGCCGCGAGCTTTGCGGCGCCCGCCCTGACTGCGGTCCCGCCTCCTCCCGCATCGGTTTCGGTGCCTCCGGCTGCCTCCATGGTGTTTGCACCCCAGGCAGCCTCCTCGATGGGATCGTCTTTGCCGCCACCGTTTCACTTCGGTCATCTCATCACCATCAAGCTCTCCGCCGACAACTACATCTTCTGGTGTGCGCAGGTTCTCCCGCTCTTGGGGAGTCACTACCTGCTAGGCTACATCGACGGATCGCTTCCCTGCCCACCCGCGCTGGTAGACAGCATGCACGGTCCGGTCTACAATCCGGCCCATCGCGTTTGGACGGGGCAGGACCAGGCGAACCTCTCCTCCATCCAGGGGTCGCTCTCGCCGGCAGTTGCCGGCCTTGTTGTCTTCGCAAAGATGTCTCATGAGGCCTGGACCATCCTTGAGCGCACCTTTGCAGCGCAGTCCCAGGCTCGTGTCTCTGCACTCCGTCGTCAGCTTGGAGAGTGTCAGAAGCTTGACTCCACTGCCACTGAGTTCTACAACAAGGTCAAGGGCCTCGCCGACACATTGGCCTCCATTGGACAGCCCCTCACCGACTCCGAGTTCAACTCGTTTATTGTCAATGATCTTGATGAGGAATATGATGCCTTAGTCGAGATCATCAACGAGCGGGGTAACTCGACACCCATGCTGGCACACGAGGTTTTCTCTCGGCTCCTTCTCACTGAGCAACGGGTCGAGACTCGCCGCACCAGGGGCACTGGCTCTCTCTCGGCCAACGCCGCCACCAAGGGTGGCCGCTCTTCTTCATCACCCCGGTCTCCCTTGGGGCTGCCACCGTCGCCCGCCTCGGCCCCCCACCTACTGCGACCTTACCGGGGGCTGGCGGTCCACGTGTGTGTCAGCTTTGTGGCCGCGATGGGCACTGGGCCTCCAAGTGTCATAAGCGCTTCCAGCGAAGCTTCCTTGGTCTTGGCAATGACGGCAAAGATACACGCAACAATGCCCGTCAGGTCGCCATGGCTGATCGTCCCGCGCCGCAGAAGCAACAGGGACACACTCAGTCCTACTCCATCGATCCACACTGGTACATGGACTCTGGGGCGACAGAGCATCTGACCAGCGAGATGGGGAAGCTTCACACTCGTGAACCCTATCATGGCTCCGACAAGATCCACACCGCCAATGGAGCAGGTATGCACATCTCTCATATTGGTCAAGCACCTCTTCTCACTAGACATGCCAATAGGAGTCTTCAGCTTCGCAATGTTCTTCGAGTTCCATCTGTGACCCGTAATCTTCTTTCAGTTCCTAAACTCACACGTGATAATAATGTGCTTTGTGAATTTCACCCTTTTGATCTTTTTATTAAGGATCGGGGCACGAGGGACATTCTTCTTAGTGGACGGTTGTGCCAGGGCCTCTACCGTCTGGAGCATCCTAGCGTCGCTCGCGTTTTCAGTGGAGTTCGGGTCTCTCCGTCACAGTGGCATGCTCGTCTTGGTCACCCGGCCACACCTATTGTCCGTCATATTTTGCGTCGTCATGAGCTTCCTAGTTTGTCTAGTCATAAAGATGTAGCAGTGTGTGATGCTTGTCAGCAGGGGAAGAGTCATCAACTTCCTTTTTCGGAGTCCAGTCGTGAGGTGAAACATCCTTTAGAACTTGTGTTTTCAGATGTATGGGGTCCTGCTCAGACTTCTGTCAGTGGTCATAATTACTATATCAGTTTCGTTGATGCTTATAGTCGCTTTACCTGGCTTTACCTTATTAAACGCAAATCTGATGTGTTTGATATTTTTGTTCAGTTTCAAAAACATGTTGAACGTCTTCTCAAGCACAAAATTGTTCATGTCCAGTCAGACTGGGGGGGCGAGTATCGCAACCTCAACTCTTTCTTTCAGTCGCTTGGGATAGCTCATCGTTTAGCATGTCCACATACACATCAGCAGAATGGTTCAGTCGAACGTAAGCATCGTCATATTGTTGAAGCTGGTCTTACTCTTTTGGCCCATGCATCTGTTCCGTTTCGGTTTTGGAGTGATGCTTTCACCACTGCATGCTTTCTCATCAACCGTACTCCTACTCGTGTTTTAAATATGAAGACTCCCATTGAGGTTCTCCTTAATGAACAACCTGATTATACCTTTCTCAAGGTATTTGGGTGTGCTTGCTGGCCGCATCTTCGTCCATATAACAAGCGCAAGCTTGAGTTTCGTTCTAAGAAGTGTGTTTTTCTTGGCTATAGCTCTCTTCATAAAGGTTACAAATGTCTTCATGTTCCCACTAATCGTGTCTATATATCTCGGGACGTCGTGTTTGATGAGCATGTTTTTCCCTTTGCCAACCTTCCTGTGTCCACTGTCGAACCACCATCCCTGCATTCATTCTTTGTTGCTTCTGACCAATTTGATTATGTTGCATACTCTCCTTTGCTGTTACCTAACCATGGTGCAGGAACCGGACGTGGAGCTCGTTTGGAGCTGTTGGAGGATTCACCATCATCATCGTCATCTTCTGGTGGACATGTCCATCGCCCTATGTTGCATGGCATCGATTCGCGTGCCCATGCATGGTCACCCGACGAGCCCGTCGCGCCGAGCATCTCCACTGCTCGGTCCGCTACGCCAGCGATCACCGAGTCTCCAGCGGCTCGGCCTTTTTCGCCAGCGGCCGCCGAGTCGCCCGCGGCTCGGCCCGTCACGCCGTCTTCGCCTGCGGCTCGGCCCGTCACGCCGTCTTCGCCCGCGGATCGGCCCGCGACACCGGCCGCGCCACGGCCCACTATGCCGAGCACGCCATCAGCCCGGTCTGTGATGCCGGAGTCGCCAGCTGCTTCGTCTTCTCTGCCGGTTTCGCCGGTGGGCCGGCCTTCTTCGCCGACCGAGTCTGAGGCTACCGTGACTGGCTCCTCGTCACCGGCTGACTCGTCAACGTCGCCGTCCTCCAGCCCGTTGCAGGCTGCTCCGTCGACCTCGGTCGTTCCTGTGTCCCGACCACATACACGCAGTCGCAGTGGCATTTTCAAACCTAAGGAACGTAAGGATGGTACGGTTGCTTGGTTGGCTGCTTGTTTGGCTGCTGCTGTTGCGGATCCATCATCTGAGCCTCGCTCATATCAGGCTGCCATGCGCATTCCACATTGGCGAGAGGCTATGGAGCAGGAGTTTCATGCTCTTCTTCGTAACAAGACATGGACTCTCGTTCCTCCACCACCACCACAGGTAAATGTTATTGACTCAAAATGGGTATTCAAAGTGAAGAAGCATTCGGATGGATCTATTGAGCGTTACAAAGCGCGACTTGTTGCTCGCGGTTTTCGGCAGCGTCATGGTCTTGACTATGAGGACACCTTCAGTCCTGTCGTCAAGCCTACCACTATTCGGCTTCTTCTCTCCATTGTTGTTTCTCGTGGTTGGTCACTTCGTCAACTTGATGTGCAGAATGCTTTTCTACATGGATTTTTGGAGGAAGAGGTTTATATGAAACAGCCGCCTGGTTTCTCTGATCCTGATCGTCCTGACTATATCTGTCGTCTTTCCAAAGCACTATATGGTTTGAAGCAAGCTCCTCGTGCCTGGCATGCCTGCCTTGCCTCTGCTCTTCGTGCTCATGGGTTTGTGCCGTCCACTGCTGACACTTCATTATTTCTTCTACAGAAGCCAGAAGTCACTATGTATCTTTTGGTATATGTCGATGATATTATCCTTGTCAGCTCTTCCCAGTATGCTGCTGATGCTCTTGTCTGCTCTCTTGGTGCTGATTTTGTGGTCAAAGATCTTGGGAAGCTTCACTACTTTCTTGGAGTTGAGGTCACTTCTCGTGCTACTGGTCTTGTCCTTACGCAGAAGAAGTACTCCTTGGAGTTGTTACAAAGAGCTGGCATACTGAAGTGCAAACCGACCACCACACCCATGTCGTCTACCGACAAGATAACAGCTGTTGATGGTGAGCTTTTGTCTCCTGCGGATGCCACAGAGTACAGGAGCATTGTTGGTGGACTTCAGTACTTGACGATCACGAGACCAGATATCTCTTATGCTGTTAACAGGGTTTGTCAGTATCTTCAGGCTCCCAGAGATACTCATTGGGCTGCTGTTAAACGCATTCTTCGTTATGTTCAGTTCACCCTGACATTTGGTATGCATATTCGGCCGACTTCCTCTCGGGTCCTTTCGGCCTTCTCTGATGCAGATTGGGCTGGTAGCCCAGATGACAGGCGATCCACGGAGGGTTATGCAGTATTCTTTGGCTCTAATTTGATCGCCTGGAGTGCTCGGAAACAGGCTACTGTGTCACGTAGCAGTACTGAAGCTGAGTACAAGGCTGTGGCTAATGCTACTCCAGAGATTATTTGGGTGCAGTCTTTGCTTCAGGAGTTGGGTTTGTCTCAACCACAGCCTCCTATTCTTTGGTGTGATAACATCGGTGCTACATACCTTTCTGCAAACCCAGTATTTCATGCCCGAACGAAACACATTGAAGTTGACTATCACTTTGTACGGGAACGTGTATCATAGAAGCAACTCCAGATCAAGTTCATCTCATCTAAGGATCAACTTGCAGACATCTTCACTAAGCCTTTCCTACTGCCACAGTTTGAGGCTTGTAGGCGCAATCTTACCCTTCTCAGTTCTTTAGAAAGTGGCTAAGATTGAGGGAGGGTGTTAGACTATGTATAGCTTCTGTACTCATGTACGTATATTGTACGTATTGTAACACAACCATTATATATAATGAGATAAGCCACCCCTAGAGGGTTGCGCTGGTTCCCCAAAACTTATTGTCTTACACTGCCTCCCCAGCCCAAGCGCGCGTGCATCTTCTTCGTGGATAACGAAGTCCGAGCCCTCAGGCGACGAAGAGGTTAGGCGTGGCAAGTGGCACGTACGGGAGATCATCAACATCAACGTCAAGGCCTCCTCTCAGCCATCTCCGGCGGCCTCCATCCCACAGAAACGGGTTCTAGCGCGGTGGCGCGTGGCGAAGGCCCGGCGGAGTGGCAGTGCACCATTGCACAACATCTTCTTTGTGGACCTCATAAGGGTCTCCCCGCGAACAGCGAACAGCGAGCAGCTTACCACTGTGGCTCGTCGACCGTGGCCGTGGCTAGTGCAGGTTGCCGGACTCCAGATTGGCTGCCTCCACTCCACATAGTCGAAGGATAGCGCCAAATCTGCATGCCGTCTCCCACAACTTCTGCTACGGCCTTGTGTCTTCTGGAATGTGACTTACAATACGGGCCCACCAAAAGGCTGACTCCCTCTACACCACTGAAGGAGACACGACCTGGTCAAAATCAGGCCACCCACCACGCAATCAATAGTCTCAATTGAATAAGAGCGTTTTCACCCTAAACTAACTCTGATTAGAGCTTGGTTTTTCACCATGGAGCTCGAGACCGGGTGTACGAATACACTACCCTTGAAGTCAATTATGTGTTGTAGCCGTTACTTTTTCGTGATACCAGCAGCTATATGTGATGGCCCACCGCCGCTACACGACCATACCCTTTGCATCAAGTTGTCGTTTATAGAATTCATCTCACCGCCGAAGGCAAACACCGAATCTGAAAAGGGTTCCTCACAAAGATCTTTGCCGATCACGGTGTCAAGAGAGATGATTTCCCATGCTTTAACTAAGCACACATCCTCCGTCTCCATGTAGTTGCCTGTCCTCCCCACCCTAGCATCATAATCGGCCTCGTTGATCTCTTGCACCTCATCATTATTATCTTCCTTCACCTCCGCCTCAACCTCAACATAAGACCCATCAAAATCGCGAAGGAGGGCACTCAAATCCACCGTGCTCTCGTCCAACATCTCGACATATGTGGAGGGAACATTTTGGCTACAAAATTAAACGGCCGAAGATCAAACAAGTGTTGGGAACGGCCAAGGCATGGATCACCGGAGCAAACCAAGCAAAAGGACAAGTTTATACCTCCCGGCCAATTCATCCAACACGTTGTAGGCATACCCGGCGACTTCACCATGAATGTGGATTCCCTAGTCGACCGGAGGCAGAGGAGGAGCCCGGAACCTTGTCGCGATCGCCTTCTTCCTCGTGGCTTCGCCCGCGCACCGGCCGGGCCGGTGGAGGCGGTCTTCTTCCTCTGGCCCGCGCCCTTGGCGGGTCGAATCTGGGCGCGGCCGAAGGAGGGTGGTGCCGCCCTGGCCGCACTGCCTTGGCGATGCTTCCCCTGCCTCTTCCATTTGACGGCGGCGGCGGGAGAAATCGGGGTGGCGACGGGAGGAGTTGGCGTCGTTGCCGGCGTGGGCAGACGATATGGTAGCGGTGGAGGCACGGCCGGTGCATGAAATCGGGAACCCCGGGGCGGCGAGTACTCCATCCCGTCGATTTCTGGCGCCTCGAGGCCGGCCGGCGAGGTCGTTGACCGGACTAGATGCGGGTGCCGTGCGGGGGGCGGGAACTGAAACGGTCGGAAGTGGGTTCGTGCCAAGGTAAAGGTGAGATGGAAAACTTGGGCGAAATCTCATAGATATGAAGGAAATGGGCTCGCGGATTCGGGATCCCACAAAAAAAATGAAACGGCCGGATTTGGCGGCTCTGTTCAGGACGGGGATACGGGATGGATGCCGCAAACCGGTGGTTATTATACCGGATGACCCGGTTTGTAGGATCTGCTAGAGATGCTCTAAACCAACCAGGGTAACACTGTACATATGTTGTAACACCGCGAGCGCTTCTCCATGGAATAGAATCAGTTCGACTTTTGCTTGGGGCATAATCAGTCTAACAACCGTGTACTAAATGCTGGATTCGGATCAGCGCATTTGCCTGTTATGTTTTCCTGGGCGAAAACCAATGACCTGGGAGATTGTCCTCATTCTCTTTCAGTTTCTTCTAAGATCTCAAGTCATGCACAAATAACCACATCAAAATTGCAATAATAGCATACATCTCATAACCTGGTGACCAACAGAAGCAACACCTGCTGAAAAGTTGCGTATGTTTTAGATATATATAAAGAGACAGATTGGGAATGCTATTTTTTGGTTAAATTAGCAGCGCGATAGGTTGATGCTGCTGAACTGATGGTGTGTAGCTCATTGAGTAACAATGCTTCTTGTGTTGGCCAGCTGCTCATTCTTTCCACTTGTACACACTGAGTGCTTTTCAACGGAACATATTGTACACACACAATCAGGATGATTTCGCCGGGCTTGTGTGCTTCTCAGTGCGACAGAATCGGGTTTGCAACAACTGCATTTTCGGTGGGCGCACAGCAAGTTTCCCGGCGATCATTGTCTACTTTCCCTGTCAGTATCTTCTAAAATCTCAACTCATCAGCAAGAAAACATATCAAAAGTTCAATAACAATCGTACACCTTATAACCTCATGACCAACAGAACCAACACCTACAGAAATGTTCATATAGTTTTGAGATATATAAAGAGACGGGGTGGGGATTGCTCACAACTTTGGTTAAGTTAGCAGTGCAAAGCGTGTGATGCTGCTGAATAATGGTGTGTAGCTCACGAGTCCGGTGTTAGCCAGCTGCCCATAATTTCCTCTTGTTCACATTTCTTATGAACTGATTCAGTTGTTCACATGCTGATCATATGCAGGGTAACCTAGTACTTATTTCCATTCAGTTCGCGTGAGGATCCACATAATTCAGCCAACTGTTAATTAGGTGCTCCAGTTGAATTAGTTGTTGAGGTTTATTTGATGGTCATAGTAATACAAGTATATAGGATGCTTCTTTCAATCCCCTCAATAAAAAAGGATGCTTCTTTTAAAAAAAGTATATTGGATGCCTACGTCTCGGGTGGGCCGGCGAGAGCACACAGACGGTGACCCCGCCGTGTAATGATGTGGACTTATTTTTCCCAAGCAGGTCGAGCTCTGAGCGTCGTCGCAGTTTAATGTTCAATAGTGTACATCCCGGAGAGCGAAAGGAGCACCTTGGCCATGGGCCGACGCCTCCGAGGCTCCCTCAGCACGCACCTCAGTGCCAACGCGAGCATGGTGACAGCCACGTCCATTAGGTACTGCCCTTGCAGCCGGCCGTCGATGAACGCCGTCACCTTGTCTAGCAGGTCGTCCTATGTGGTTGCCACCCCTGTTGCAGGGCGCCGTTAGTTACAAACACAATGAGCACATTCTCGACCTCTGAATAGTTAGGATACACACAGCCAACACCAAGACACAAACACACACAAACTCCCCGGCAAATAACAAAGTATTGTAACAGCAAAACTATGCATGGGTAAGGAAAAAAGGAAATAGAACCCCAAAACGATCAGATCCGTGATCGACAAACTACAACATCAAGGTTCTTCAACAGCAACGCCTTCTGGAAGGAAGCGGCGCCCAATTGTCGCCGTCACTTGATCCTACCATGGAAGGCCAGAATCTAAGTTTCCACCCATAAGAATCAGTCTGAGCATATTCGAGAAATGCCTTCAACAAGGTAACAACGTAAACCTCGCCATTCCTAATCCTAGGTATAATTGACACATGTCAGAACTAGGCTTTCACCCCGGAGCTCGAGACCGCATACTCGAGTAGCACCACCATCGACGTCACTTATGTGTTGTCACCACCACTTTTCCATAATTCCAGTAGCTACATGTGATGTGCGACCGTTGACGCTGCACAACCATTCCTCTACGTCAAGTCGTCACCTGTAGTTTGCAAGTCTCTGCCGAAGACAACCACTAGATTTAGAGAGAGAACCCTCAAAAAGACCTTTCGATGGCCACCGTAATTCGTTCGGCCTATGGCCACCTTATCTGGGATCAAGGCATTGATGAACGTCAAGTAGTTTATTCCACGAAGGCTTAGTAGTGATTAAAATAGAGTAGTTGATCCTCTGGGATATTATAGTCGTACGGTGTGTACTACTGTTGTATGGTTGCATCAAGGACTCCCGTGTATTGAGAAATTTTTGTCTCTCTACTGTAACTCCCTAATTATGAAATAAAACATCTTTTGCACCGAAAAAAAAGATTTTAGAGTAATGAAATGGTAGTAGTTTTTTTAGGGGTAAATGAAAATGGTAGTTGGAGATCCATGGTTGACGGGGAGCAAAAGTCCAAGCTCATATCATGTCCTGGCCGGATACAGGAAGGGGCACATGGAGATTTGTGTGTACAAGAGAGACATTTTCGCAGAAGCCCACTGCAAGTTTTTTTTTACTGAAGTTCACTTGATGTTTTGATTAGCGTCTCTGTTGCTTTATAAACAAAGCAGCTATGTGAGCCTGCAATCTGAAAGAACTTGTGAAAATCCCAAGTCCATTGTTGCTGGGTCAAGAACAAATACCAAGTGTCCAAGTCAACTATATTTGCCAGGTTACATATTATTGAAAGTATATTAATACGCAGGTGGAAGAAATAGCATGGGCAGGGGTCAGGTTTGTCTTGGAACATACCAACTTCGTGAGATGTGCTGAAAGAAATTTAAAAGATTTAGGTTCTTCTCGAAATTGGACCATTTGCAGATGCTTTCACTTCCCTTGTAAACCTGCATAATGCAAACAACGAAGCGACAACCAGGTCATGTTCTAAAATGATCTTTACTAGCTAAACCAGCCATCATAAGCGTCTGCTGAATTCATTGTACACAGATTCTCAAAGGGACACACTGTACATAGGTTGTAACACCGCGAGCTCTTCTCCATGGAACAGAATCAGTTCGACTTTTGCCTGGGACATAATCAGTTCTAACAACCGTGTAGTATATATAAAGGAGTTAATTGCATAAAACCACCACATTTGGGGCAACGTTTGCAGAAAACCACCTAGTACCTAATTTTGTGCAAAAATCACCGTGTTTCTAGTAAACCTTTTGCAGAATGCACAGATCAGGTGATTTAGCCCATTTAATCATTTTCTGATAGGTGGGACCGGACTCTAAGGAGCTGACCTGGCAAAAAAGTTACATACACATCCCTGGATCTAAAAACAAAAAGCAATCAACACCCCGTTCTTGATCTGATCCCCTGTTCCCGATCGATCTGATCGCCTACTCCCGATCGTGGTTGCAGAGATGGCCGTCGTGTGCGGGGAGGGGGAGGGGGTTGATTGCTTTTATTTTTAAGATCTAAGGGTGTATATGTACAAAAAATTGCCAAGTCAGCTCCCGACAATTCGGCCCCACTTGTCAGAAAGTGATTAAACAACTTAAATCATTCAATCAATGCTTTTTGCAAAAAGTTTACTGAATGTGCAGTGTTTTTTGCAAATAATTAGTGACCTCGTGTTTTTTTGCAATCGATGCCCCAAATGTAGTGGTTTTGTGCAATTAACTCATATATAAAGAGACAAACTGGAATGCTAATTTGTTGGTTAAATTAGCAGTGCGATAGGTTGATGCCGCTGAATTAATGGCGTGTAGCTCATAGATTAACAATGCTTCTTGTGTTGGCCATCTGCTCATACTTCTCCATTGTACAAACTGAATGCTTTTCAACGGAACACATTGTACACACTCCGACTCGAATAAACAGAGATCATGATGATTTTCGCCGGGATTCCGTGCTTCTCAATGCGACAGAATCAGGTTTGCAACAACTGAAGTTTCCCAGGGATCATTGTCTACTTTCCCTGTCAGTTTCTTCTAAAATCTCAGCTCATCAGCAAAAAAACATATCAAAAGTTCAATAACTGTCGTACACCTTATAACCTCATGACCTACAGAAGGAACATCTACAGAAATGTTCATATAGTTTTGAGATATATAAAGAGACGGAGTGGGGAATGCTCACAACTATTGTTAAGTTAGCAGTGCAAAGCGTGTGATGATGCTGAATAATGGTGTGTAGCTCATGAGTCCGGTGTCAGCCAGCTGCCCATATATAAATTCCACTTGTTCACATGCCGATCATATGCAGGGTCAGTCAATACTTATTTTCATTTAGTTCGCGGGAGGATCGACATAATTCAGCCAACTGTGAATTAGGTGGTCCCGTTGTTGAAGAATCAAGTGTCGAGGTTTATTTGATGGTGATAGCAATACAAGTATATATAGGATGCCTACGTCATGGGCGGGCCGGCGAGAGCACACCAAAGGGCAAAGGTGACCCGCCGTGCACCCGAGCAGGTGGAGCTCCGGTGGCCTGAGGCCAAATGCATCCTCCCTGACAGCTCAACAGCGGCACGTGCCCGCCATGAATCGGATGTCGTACCAGAGTCCAGAGGTCACAGGATGGTCATCAAGTCAGATGCAACGACAACTTGAACATTCATTAGAAACGACAAACCAACGGATTAGAAAGATATAGGGGATCGGATCAAACGCACATTGAGGACAGATGCAGCATTTCCTAATTTCGGGCGGAACAAACTGAACTGAATGTTAGGATCAACCGAATGAAATGTAGAACGAAGATAACATCAAGGAGATCGCCAACATTCTGCAATTTGGTGAGCATGGTCTATGTACAAAATCTGGCACGTTTGAGTTCAGCAGAGCATGCAGGCATGAACTCTGATTCTGATTCTGAACGAGGCCTTTCCCTTGCACGTCTGGAGGCCGAATCCCTCGTCGCCGCCGCCGACGAATGAGGTTCTTCAGGATTGAAGCTGCACAGGAGCAGATCAAGATATCGCAGACGTATCACACGAGGTCGCGGCGGTGACGGCGGCGGCCTTGAAGAGGAGGAAGGTGAGGCGCTCGAGGGAGAAGTAGATGAAGGTGCCGCTGGAGTGGGTGAAGAAGCACCCGAAGCTGGCGCCCACCACGCACTGCCACCCCACGCCGTACCGCCGATCGAACTCCTGCACGCGCGAAAACGATGGATCCTCAGCGACGGCGACGAACCAATCAACGAAGAGCGGGAGAGACGGCGGAACGGGGAGGGAACGCACCGTCTTGATGTGGCCGGCGATGGCGCGGCAGTCGTCGACGTCGAAGAGGTCGAGCGCGCGGGAGGCGGCCGACGTCGCCGCGGCCTGCATCCTCGCCGGCATGTCCGTGTCCTCCACCACCGCCTTGCCCTCCAGCATTCTCTTCTCTTCCCGGCGGCGGCAGGTCTCCCTCCCGGTGCTGGTTCGTGGTGGTTGGCCGTTTCCTTGATTCTTGGAGGAAATGGAGGAGACGTTGAGCGAGTGGGGGAAGGAATCTCAGGGAACGGACGGAAGAAGGTGAGGAGGAGGTGGGTGGCTATTGCTCTGCTTTTACCTCCGGGTTTGCAGGAAGGTTCTCCTTTTTAAGGGAATCTTATATTTCTTTTCTGAAAAAAAAATCAGAGGAAGTTGCCTAAAGACAAGGGCGTTTATAGGCGCCGGCGCACCGGCCGAACCGTTCGGCCGGTCGAGCCCTAGCTGCCCGATACCACGATTAAGAGCCGTCAGATTTGACCCCCTTGCTTCGTCCTCCTCCTCATTGTTCCCCTTCGATCAAAATTGCAACGGCCACAGCGACGTCCGACGCCCCGCCATAGCCCCGCGACCAAGGTTGAAGCACCCCCGTGGCGGCCCCGTCGCTGATCGGCGCCCTCGCCGACCGTCCTCGTCGCCGGTCGCCGCCCTCGTCCCCGGCTCCACCCATGCAACAGCTGCGCTCTCTTCTCGCTCGAGCCCCCGCTACCACCACTCGCCGGGCGGTGCTCAAAAGCATCGCCGCCGCCGCTCGTAGCCTCGCAGGCGCCGCCGCTCGTAGCCTCGCCGGCGCCGCCGCTCGTAGCCTCGCTGCCGCCATGTACATCAGCGGTAGCAAATTCCATCGCTGCTCACAACAAAAAAGGGCTCCGGTTGTAGCAAAAAATATCGCCCCAGGACGCCGCTCGTGCTCTGCAGGCCGAGGCCGGTGCTGGAGACGACTACCACGCGACTATGGCGATGCATGCTGGAACCGATCACCAGGGGTGCTACAACCGTAGTGATAAAAAGCTGGAACCGACCGCCAGGAAAGTTGCAACCGGCCAGAGCAGTAGTGGAAGCCGTGATGCCGTCACCGTCGATGTTACAAACAGTATGTACAAAAGCTGGAACCGGCAATGTAATTTGTTTCAACGGCGAGAGACTGCCAGACGCCGATTGCTGGAATCGTCAGCAAAAAAATGTTGTGACCATGCTGCGAGGAAGCTGCAACTGGCAAAAACAATGGCGACGACGGTGCTTCAACCTAGAGCGCAGAAAAAAAATGCTACAGAGAGACGCCATGGCCATAGTCGAGGAAGAAAAGCCGGTTCCAGCAATTTCATGTAAACGGGTTGAAGCTTTTTAAATGTAGGGTTGAAGCTTTCATGTAAACGGTTTGCAACTTTTTTCATTTGGGCAAGAAATCGATAGTTTGAAGCTTTTTTCCACCGTCGACGTTAGCTGCATGGGTTGCACGAATGATGGCCACCAAACATCACCATTAAGATAGATGTAGCAAAAAATCTCTGGTGGTAGCAAAAAGACAACGACATTTGCAACCAAAAATCATCGTTGTTGTTGTCCCGGGTGCATCTCTGCCATTAATTGATGTAGCAAATTTCTTCGTCAGTTGTAGCAAAATCCGACGATAGTTGCAGCAAAAATTGTTGTCCCAATCATCTACAGGAACGCCGACCATCAATCATCACCATTAAAAAAAATGGATGTAGCAAATAAACACGCTGGTCGTAGCAAAAGACAAAGGCAGTTAGCAACAAACATCGTTGTTGCAGCAAAAAAACGGATGCAACTTCGTCCGTCTGCAGTTGTAGATATTTTTCCCACCCCACAGCTTGAGCGGTTGGTGAAAATAGAGCTGACCGAGTAAATGTGGTGGGTCAAGGCCACGTGATGGGCCAAGAAAAAAAACATGAATCGGGAGGTGCGGGAGCGCTGGATCGCTACCCGATCGAGCGGTGTGCGCGGGACCGGCCGAAGATTCGGCCGGTGCACCGTTTGTAAACATTTCCCTAAAAACAAATTGGGATTCTTTTTTTAAGGAGACTTTTTAATCTGATAATTATCAAGGAAAAAGAAAATTACCAGTCCCATAAAAAGACAACCAGATACATAATGACATGGAAAAAATAAAACTACAATAAAAATCATACTATTTATGTTGTTCTTGCCATTGATTGTCGCCAACCGGAGATTAAAAATTACACCTAACCAACAGTAATAGAAATGGACACCTAAAAATGCCCTCATTCTATCAGACTTTAAAGACCGCAATAGTTGCTTGCCGCTTGAAACGAGATATACAAATTGCCAACCAAACATTTGTTAGAGCATCACCCCTTGTAGTATAGCTTGAAATCCATCACCATGCCTGGGAACAACATAAAGAAGATGTCGAAGTCAGCTAAACCAAAGCCAACCAATTGTTCTTCTCGATAGGAACATCAACTGTCAAGATCCGAAGAAAGCCAAAAAAATCTGGAGACACAAACTCCCACATGCCCTTTGGTGCCATTGGATGAGACGTCGTCGAGATAGTGAGAGGCCACAACGACCTTATTCTAACACGACATCGTTGCCACCACCTCATTGATGCTGCCACGGGAACAAGACCTAAGAAATGGAAAAAAAATGAAATAGACAGGTCCTCAGTCCTCTTGCTGCCGCCGAGGCCACCGGACGGGGGAGAGGAGGGCGGCTAAGGCGGCCGCGTGGAGAACACCTTTGGCGGCGACTAGGGTTTGAAATAGGAGGCGTACGTATTCGTACTTTTGATGACACTGCAACTAGGAATTAGTATGCCAGGTAGAGTATATAATAAGGACCGCTTATCTATGAGGCGACTGATCATGTTAAGCTTCTTCCACTTAGCTTTCAACCATCCTATTGTGTTGCAGTGCTTTCTTTGTCTACTTTATTCTTCCTTCATTAATGGTAAGCACCGACCACATTTGCCTGTGCCTGCCAACTCACGTATGCCTCCGTGGCCCCCTTGCTCAAGCCACCCTCCGTTGTGCTACCGTCACCCCCCCTCTGGCCATCACTCTAACCCCCCTGGATTGTCTCTACCATTCTCTAGCGGCGTGATGACCTCTCACCCCATCGTAAAATTTAAGCCTCCAACTCGCTCCCATTGTCGATGTTGCGGCAAGCCGAGGAGTCGCTGGCCCCCACTTTTCACGGCTCACACTTATCATGCACTGTTCTCCCTACAACATTCCATTGACACCAAATTTTCAGTTGCTTGAGAATTCGCAACTGCATTGAAAGATAACATGACGAAGAAACCTAAATCGACGCATGTCAGACTTTCTTGTTAAAATGGCCGATTTAGGGAACATGAGTCATCACAGTTACTTCCCCATGATAGGGATTGTGAGTTCTCTACCTCGCATGTATCTCCTCACCATCGTTGCTTTGAGATCCATCCTATGTGTTTCCTGGCAAATAATTATTAGGTGATGCTAGGCCGATGATAATTGGACCACCTGGACACCCATCGGATGGCGCAGTAGACAGCTATCCAATATCTTTCCTGCAACAGTTGTGCGCCCCAACCATTTGCAACATGGCTCGTGTTGGGTTTGAGGCTTTGCAACACGAGCGGTGTTGTACTCCATCGAATAAAAGAATGTTTTCATCGGAATATGGTCAATGTTTCGCTGCCCATGTCATGTCGCGTGCTGGACTCCAACATGGGCCATGTTGCAATCCCAAGCTAGCTCACAAGAGACATGTGCCATGCACGCCTCGCACTGCCCTGTCCTTTGCAACATGGGTGATGTTGCTATCCCGGCTGAGCTCCCATAAGGACACGTAACGCAGGCGAGGCGGCAGACAACACGATAGAAATTAGTCGGTTGAGTGCTAACTTTTTTCAAAAATAAAATGTTTCAGAGTACTATACAATATCACATTATATTTTTTTTCTTGGTTCAACGTTAAAATGTATATTAATGTACTTTGAAACAAGAAAAAGAAACCTAACACAACAATCTGAAATAAAGATGAAAATTGTCAAACACATACAACATACACACGCGAACTGAGTGTAGCTCGGATGGTTAGGTTCCTTGTGGTGGCATAAACCCATCAGGGTTCAAGTTCAGGACATGGCATTGGTGCTCGCATTTCCCTGGATTTAGATGATGTGTCGGCTCAACTGGTTGGGGGAGTGGATGTACAAACCCAACACCTAGGTTCAAATCCTCACGGGAGCGAATTTAGATTCCTATTTATTCTTGAGGACAAGGCTTTCTTGGTACTCACGCATTTATTAAGGACTAGGCTCGGTGCATATAACTGAGATTAAAAATCCTAGTACTCACATTTAAAAGGCCGTATGCACCCCTAGTTGGTCCAGAGGCCGGGGAAGTGAAGTTCTCCCCCATTTTTAGGGTGGAGGCAATACACGGTACGATAGCCCCCGTGTCGCCCTCCCCCTAGGTCGACTCGGGTGGAGCAAAGAAACCTAGCCACCGCCGCCGCTGCGAACTTCCTCCTCCTCTCCCTCCGCTGCCGTTGGGGGACAACGTCGGGCTAAGCCCGGGGGCCGATGGCGATGGCGGGGGATCTCCTCTCTCACGCGTCTTCGGGTTGAGGGGGACCCCTAGGCGTGTGGCGGCGCGGCCGATCTGGGTTCTGTGGCGCGGCGGATGGCTGCGACAAGTGGTGGGCGGCCAGTCCATCCTTGGACGGCGGCGGCTAGGCACGGCGTGCGGCCCAGGCACGGACGGCGGCGTGGGCTGCGGGCACAACGGCCGGCCTTTTCGGGCGGCGGCGGCGGCCAGCTAGGCTGCGGTGTCGTGCATATCGCCTTCAGATCGGCGGCGACGGCGTGGAGGGCCTGGTGGTCTCGTCGGCGGCACCTCCGGGCTTCGGTCAGATCTGTTCTGACCGACGCGACCGGCGGTGGTGGTCATCTCTAGTAGTCCATTAGTCCCGGTTCGGTCACGAACAGGGACCCATGGGCCCATTGGTCCAGGTTCGTGAGGCCAGGGGGGGTTGTCGGGCATTGTGGGGCCATTGGTCCCGGTTCATCTGGCCCCTTTGGTCCCGGTTGGTGGCACAAACCGGGACCAATGGGCCTCGCTCCTGGCCCACCATCATTGGTCCCGGTTGGTGGCCTAAGCCGGGACCAAAGGGAGGTCTTTAGGACCGGGTCAAGCCAGAAACCGGGACCAATGAACCAGCCAGGGAGAGGGCTTTGTGTGTAAAACATTAAAAAAAAGAATTTTCATAAAATAAATAAAAAAAGAAAAAAGAAAAGAAAATAAATAAGTAGAAACAAAATAAAATAAGTAAGTAGAAACAAAATAAACCTTAAGAAAGTAAAATAAATGAACTATAATAAAATGAAAAAAAATAGCAACAGTAAGTAGAAACAAAATAAGATAAAATAAAGCAAAAAGAAAGAAAATAAATAAATAAGTAGAAACAAAATAAACTTTAATAAATAAGTAAAAACAAA
>NC_041386.1:700794579-700796293 GCF_002162155.2 Triticum dicoccoides | reverse complement strand
AACTTTAATAGCAAAACAAATTATCATAAAGAATTTTTTTTTAGAATCTAAAAGAACAAAATATGTTTTTGAATATAATGATAAAATACAGTAATATTAAATAGCAGGAAAAAGAATCTCTCAAAAATCTATTTTTATAGTAAAGCTATTCAAAAACTAATGATTCACACAAATTTCCAAAAATTCAAATTTAAACTATTCAAATTAGAAAACAAATGACACTAATAGAAAGTTTATAATTTTTGTTACCTAAAAGCAAAAAGAATCACTGAAAAACTAGTAAGTATTTTGCTGTAAGTAGAAACAAAATAAAAGAAACAAAGCAAAAAATAAAACAAAAAAATAAAAAAAAGGTGCCACCTAAAGGGCCACCACGGCCTGAATACGACTAGAAACCCAACAATGGGACAGGATTTAGGCCTGCAGTAGGCCCAGTAGACCCACAGGCACACAGTGACAAATTAGGCCTGAAAGCCTGCAGTTGAGAGGAGCTCGAGAGGGTTGGCGCAGCAGCGCTTATAAACCACTCTCGAGCTCTCTCAACTAGCGAGGTGGGACTAAACTTTGGCCGCGACGCGGGCAGGACAGGGCCTTTGGTCCCGGTTGGTGGCACCAACCGGGACTAAAGGGGTGCATTGGTCCCAGTTGGTGCTACGAACCGGTACCAATGCCCCCCCTTTAGTCCTAGTTGGTGCCACCAACCGGGACCAAAGCCCTCTACTTCCCGCCCTTTGGGCTGCTGAAAAGAGGCCTTTGGTCCCGGTTGGTGGCACCAACCGGGACTAAAGGGGGCATTGGTCCCGGTTGGTGCCACGAACCGGGACCAATGCTCGGTGTATATAAGCAAGACTTGTGAAAAATTTCACTTCTCATCTCGCAGTTGCCGCCCAACGACGCCGAGCTCTTCGACGCCGCCAGGCTACCCGTGGTCGCCGCCCCGCGGTCGCCGCCCGCACCTCGTCGTCGTCGCCCTGCGCCCCGACGTCGACGCCCCGCTCCTTGTCGCCGGCCCTGCCTTCTCGTCGTCGTCATCGCGCCCCAACGCCGATGCCCTCCTCCTTGTTGCCGGCCCTGCCTCCTCATCGCCGTCACCGCGCCCTGCACCGACGCCGTCGCCGCGTCCGAGCCCGCTGTGAGCGCCGTCCCGATCCCCTCCTCCTCCTCCCTGTACTGGTCGCCATCGCCGCCGTGCACTGCCGCCGCGCACCCTGCCCTACGCTGCCGCCGCCCGCCGCCCCTGCCCTGCACGTTCGCCGCGGCGTCGCCCCTTCCCTGCGCCGCCGTCCTTGCCCTGCTATTTTTTTATTTTTTTGTCATATATATGTATTTTTTTGTCAATTTATATGTATATGTGTGTATGTGTATAAATGTGTGTATGTGTGTATATGTATATGTATTTTTTTGTCATATATATGTATTTTTTTCTCAATTCGAGGAAAAAAGGAAAATAAGAAGAGGAAGAAAGGAGAAGAAGAGGAGAAATAAATAAGAAGAGAAAAAAAGAAAAAAAAGAGGAGAAGAAGAAAGGAATAGAAGAGAAGAAGAAAAAAATAGAGTAATTTCTATTTTTTTTCTTCTTCACCTCTATTCCTTTCTTCTTCTCCTCTCTTTTCTTCTTCTTTTTTTTCTTCGATCTTCTCCTCTCTCTATTCCTTTCTTCTTCTCCTCTTTTTTTCTTCTTCTTCCTCTTCTTATTTTTTATCGGGTATGTCAT
>NC_041386.1:700791751-700794287 GCF_002162155.2 Triticum dicoccoides | reverse complement strand
GATAACTTCGACATGAGGAGGGGGGAGGGAGTCGAGGGTTCGAGGGTCGTCGAGGGTTCGAGGGTTCAAGGGTTTCGAGGGGTCAAGGGTTCGAGGGTTCTATGGTCGAGGGTTCAAGGGTCGAGGGTCGAGGGTTCGAGGGTTCTAGGAATATGCAAGAGTTAGAATTTTTAATGTTAACTTCATAGAATTTTTTTACGGATATTATTGTTGTCGAATATGCAAAGTATATGTCAATTTTTTTTGTAGTAGATGATGATGATGATATATGAAAACTTGGTCAATTTTTTCTGTTGTAATTTTGTTAGATGAATGTTTTCTGTTAAAACTCGTATTAAGTTTGTTCAACGAATGTTTCATGGGAGAGAGGGAGTAAAAACTCCTCAGACATGAGGGGGGAGGCGCCCCCTCCGGTTCCTAACTCTCTCGGGAATTCAACATGAGGGGGGGGGGTCGATATACCCCCTCCCCGATAACTTCAACATGAGGGGGGGGTCGATATACCCCCTCCCCGATAACATGTTTTTCCATGTATGTACGTCGTCTTTGTCAATATACCCCCTCCTTTAGCAAGTTAAAAGAGTGTTGTCGTCGAGGCCACACCGAACCCTTTAAGCGTTGCCGAGGCCACCCCAAACCCTAGAGAAGCGTCGAGGCCATTATTTAATATAATTCCTTGTTGTGAATAGCTATAGCTAGGTCTACGTTTGCCACTAATATATCCATCTGTCATGTTTGTATAATAATTGCCATGTTGTAATATTTGCAGAAACTATGGAGCTGGCCAAGATGAGGAAGCAGAACGGGTGTTGGGGGACATAATCGCAGCCGGAGCTGATGTCATGTCGTATCTCAACGAAAGTGATGGTCTGGAAGGAGAGGGTGAAGAAGCAGGCTATGGTCCTCAAACAACGGAGGAGACCATGACCGGTGACCGAATGCCGGTGCAAGAAGGAGGCCGTGATGACGGCTCCAGTGACCAAACAGAGTCCGGCCAGGTATATATATTAATTAAGCCTGTGGTGACTATAGCTAATTGATGCATTCATTGTTTTGGAATCTACACATATTAACTCTTGTCTTTCTTATTATTTCTAGCCCTCTGGATCGAGCACAACTTTGGTAAGGAGACGAGGCCCAAAGAAAAAGTTGCTATCAGATGAAAGGTTCACGATCACAACAATCGCGCGCGATGGCCAACCGATTGAACCCCTCCAGACCAAGGAGGCATTTACTGCTCAATGCGGGGTTCTTGTTAGGGACATGATCCCGATCAGCATAGAGCTATGGAGTCAGCCTAAGGATGAAGAGCTTCAAGTTTCTTTTGTCGAAGATAGACAGAAAGCTGATCTTTGGAAAGCGCTGAAGGTAAATTTCACCCTACCGGAAGAGGGTGATATGGAGAATCCAGTTATAGAGCCATTGATCAAGTCCTTTGCTCTCAAGAAGATGGAAGATCTATTCAGGAAGTGGAAGAATGACCTGAAAGCAAAGTTTGTCGACAAAGAAAAGACACAAGAATTCATCGGCCGGTACGAGAAGCTCAGAGATCAATGGGACGCATTTGTGGCCAACAAGACATCGGAGAGGAGTAAGAAGATGTCAGCCATAAACAAGATAAATGCTGCGAAGAAGGAGCATCACCATCACACGGGGTCAGGTGGCTACCTCAAAGCCCGACCGTTGTGGGCCAACCTGCTTGATAAAGGGATCGAACCAGAGACATTGAACTGGCCAGACCGTTGCCGGACTTGGTTCTTCGGGGTTGGCGGAACCTTGGACCCTGTAACAGGGAAGTGCGTTTGGATGAGGGAGCAACTGCGAATACCCCTCACGGAGCTTCACCACTATATTAACGTAGCGCAGGAAGGGACGAGACAGACCAAAGGACGAGCTCACAATGGCCCTCGGGAATCCTGAGCACCCTGGACGGAAACGAGGCACGACAGGCTCCGTTTTGTGGAAGGCTAGGTTTCCGGACGCAGGCAGTTACAAATGCCAAGAGAGGAGGATGAAGGTGTGTTGGGTTTCGTAGTAATTTCAAAAATTTTCCTATGCACACACAGGATCATGTGATGCATAGCAACGAGGGGAGAGTATTGTCTACGTACCCAACGCAGACCGACTGCGGAAGCAATGACATGACGTAGAGGAAGTAGTCGTACGTCTTCTCGATCCAACCGATCAAGTACCGAAACTACGGCACCTCCGAGTTCGAGCACACGTTCAGCTCGATGACGATCCCCGGACTCCGATCCAGCAAAGTGTCGGGGAAGAGTTTCGTCATCACGACGGCGTGGTGACGATTTTGATGAACTACAGTAGCAGGGCTTCGCCTAAACTCCGCTACAGTATTATCGAGGAATATGGTGGCAGGGGGCACCGCACACGGCTAAGGAATTGATCACGTGGATCAACTTGTGTCAACTTGTGTGTTTAGAGGTGCCCCTGCCTCCGTATATAAAGGAGCCAAGGGGGGAGGGGGCGCCGGCCAAGAGGGAGAGGCGCAGGAGGAGTCCTACTCCTACCGGGAGTA
>NC_041386.1:700750441-700791438 GCF_002162155.2 Triticum dicoccoides | reverse complement strand
CCAACTAGGATTCCCAAAGGGGGAAAGAGGGAGAGGGGTGGCCGGCCACCTCTCCTAGTCCTAATAGGACTAGGGGAAGGGGGGAGGCGCGCAGCCTCCTTGGGCTGCCCCTTTCTCCTTTCCACTAAGGCCCATGATGGCCCATATGGTTCCCGGGGGGTTTCGGTAACCTCCCGGTAACCCGGTAAAATCCCGATTTCACCCGGAACACTTCCGATGTCCAAACATAGGCTTCCAATATATCAATCTTTATGTCTCGACCATTTCGAGACTCCTCGTCATGTCCGTGATCATATCCGGGACTCCGAACAACCTTCGGTACATCAAAAATGCATAAACTCATAATATAACTGTCATCGTAACCTTAAGCGTGCGGACCCTACGGGTTCGAGAACAATGTAGACATGACCGAGACACGTCTCTGGTCAATAACCAATAGCGGGACCTGGATGCCCATATTGGCTCCTACATATTCTACGAAGATCTTTATCGGTCAGACCGTATAACAACATACGTTGTTCCCTTTGACATCGGTATGTTACTTGCGTGAGATTCGATCGTCGGTATCCAATACCTAGTTCAATCTCGTTACCGGCAAGTCTCTTTACTCGTTCCGTAATACATCATCTCACAACTAACATATTAGTTGTAATGCTTGCAAGGCTTATGTGATGTGTATTACCGAGAGGGCCCAGAGATACCTCTCCGACAATCGGAGTGACAAATCCTAATCTCGAAATACGCCAACCCAACATCGACCATTGGAGACACCTGTAGTACTCCTTTATAGTCACCCATTTACGTTGTGACGTTTGGTAGTACCCAAAGTGTTCCTCCGGTAAACGGGAGTTGCATAATCTCATAGTCATAGGAACATGTATAAGTCATGAAGAAAGCAATAGCAACATACTAAACGATTGGGTGCTAAGCTAATGGAATGGGTCATGTCAATCAGATCATTCTGCTAATGATGTGACCTCGTTAATCAAATAACAACTCATTGTTCATGGTTAGGAAACATAACCATCTTTGATTAACGAGCTAGTCAAGTAGAGGCATACTAGTGACACTTTGTTTGTCTATGTATTCACACATGTATTATGTTTCCGGTAAATACAATTCTAGCATGAATAATAAACATTTATCATGATTATAAGGAAATAAATAATAACTTTATTATTGCCTCTAGGGCATATTTCCTTCAAGGTGGAGCAGAGCGAACTGCAGGAACTACACTCAAGGGTACAGAAGCTAGAGGAACGAGATGCAGTTCGAAGCAAGCGACCTGCCGAAGCTACCCCCGAAGCTACCCGCCATCACAGCGGAGAAGCACCGTGGCTTCCACCGAGCAGCTTCAGCTGGAGCCTGTCTTCACGGCTCCTGCTAGCTACCCCGTGGATGTTATCACAAAGTCTCAACATTGCAACCTTATGACGCAATGGGAGAAGTACAAAGTCAAGGCGGCTGTCGGCTCTGTTCGACCTCCTGAACCCGGCGCAACTTTTCACTCTCGTCCAATTCCAGAAGGATATGCTAGGGTGACAGTGGAATAAATAACGGAGGGATTTGAGGAGCTCGTGCTTGACCACCCTACTGGTGAAGGGAAGACTCGGCTGGGTTCTGCTTTGAAGACTCCATGCCTATGGAGGAAGGAGCTCATCAACCTTCCGAACTGGACGCCTCCGCCTCCTCCTCCTCCTCCGGCGAGTCAGGGCACTCCGCCTCCTCCTCTGCCTGCTCCTCCGGCGAGTGATCAGGGCACTCTGCCTCCTCCTCCGCCTGCTCCTCCGGCGAGAGATCATGGCACTTCGCCTCCTTCTCCGGTGCGTGGCAGTCCTTCTCCTCATCAGCAAGGGCGCAAGAGACCCGCCACCGCTCCGGCTACTCCGGTGCGTTGCAGTCCTTCTCCTCCGCCTCGTAAGCAACTAAAGAAAAAAGCCGCAGGCGCTCGGCCTGCTCCGGCGTCTAGCAGTACAGGCGGGAGGCAATACAGATTCGGTCCATCTCTCAGGACTCCAGAGAAGTTACCACATGAGAGCACCGAGAAGGAAAACGAGGAGATCTATCAAGCCCAAGTGAGGGACTACTTCGCAACGCAAAGTGCTAAGAGACATCCACCTCCGAAGGAGAAGATAGATCCGGTGAAAGCGAAACACACTTTGGATGCCCTGCAGCGACCACCACCATCTCCGCCGCAAACCAACTATGAGCGCATTACTGAAAAGACATATAAGGAAGCGAAGCGGTCGGGAAGTACTTGCAGTGACAAAAGGTTACAAGAACGAAGAACTGGGAAAAAATTCCCCAGCTCAGCGAACCAGCGAACCAATCGTCCCCCCCGCTCAAGGTGTCTAGCGATATCGTCGCTAATCATCCGGGGGTCTTGCCCGGTACTAATCCTGGAGATTACGACGATGCACATTTTGATATAATGGAGCCGGACAAATTCAAATACGAGTATGGGAAGCCTCTCATCAAAGATGGAACTACTCTAACAACGATGATGTGAAGACTCCATGATTGGTACATGGAAACCTGCAGAAAGGCACAGTTAGCTGGGAATAAAATCGATACTTTGACGCTGAAAGTTAAAGAGGATCAAGCTGACCTCATTGGAATTCAGGAGTTGTTTGTTCCATTTGAGGAGTTCTTCCAATTTTTCAATCTAAAGGTCCCCGATATATTAACGGTCACTTTCTACTATTTGTAAGTACTACCTCTATCATTAAGTCTTTATATATAGCTCAGCTCTTTCATTGCATGTATATATAATTATCCTCACTATATTATGCAGATTGAAGATCGTCGAATGCAGAAGAGCTGAAATGTATGATATTGGGTTCATTAACACAAAATCTTGAAGGAAATATGCCCTAGAGGCAATAATAAAGTTATTATTTATTTCCTCATATCATGATAAATGTTTATTATTCATGCTATAATTGTATTAACCGGAAACATGGTACATGTGTGAATACATAGACAAAACTATAGTCACTAGTATGCCTCTACTTGACTAGCTCATTAATCAAAGATGGTTATGTTTCCTAACCATAGACATGTGTTGTCATTTGATTAGTGGGATCACATCATTAGGAGAATGATGTGATTGACATGACCCATTCCGTTAGCCTAGCACTTGATCATTTAGTATACTGCTATTGCTTTCTTCATGACTTATACAAAGTTCCTGCAACTATGAGATTGTGCAACTCCCATTTACCGGAAGAACACTTTGTGTGCTACCAAACGTCACAACGTAACTGGGTGATTATAAAGGTGCTCTACAGGTGTTTCCGAAGGTACATGTTGGGTTGGCATAATTCGAGATTAGGTTTTGTCACTCCGATTGTCGGAGAGGTATCTCTGGGCCCTCTCGGTAATACTCATCACATAAGCCTTGCAAGCATTGTAAATAATAAGTTAGTTATGAGATGATGTATTATGGAATGAGTAAAGAGGCTTGCCGGTAACGAGATTGAACTAGGTATTGGATACCGACGATCAAATCTCGGGCAAGTAACATACCGATGACAAAGGGAACAACGTATGTTGTTATGCGGTTTGACCGATAAAGATCTTCGTAGAATATGTAGGAACCAATATGGGCATCCAGGTCCCGCTATTGGTTATTGACCGAGAATGGTTCTAGGTCATGTCTACATAGTTCTCGAACCCGTAGGGTCCACACGCTTAACGTTACGATGACAGTTTCATTATGAGTTTACAAGTTTTGATGTACCTAAGTGTGTTCAGAGTCCCGGATGTGATCACGGACATGACGAGGAGTCTCGAAATGGTCGAGACATAAAGATTGATATATTGGACGACTATATTCGTACACCGGAAGAGTTCCGGGTGATTTCGGAGAAAACCGGAGTGCCGGAGGGGTTACCGGAACCCCCCGGGGAAGTATTGGGCCTTAGTGGGCCTGAGGGGAGAGAGAGGGCAGAAGCCCAGGAGGTGGCTCCCCCCCAAGGGGAGTCCGAATTGGACTAGGGAGGGGGGGCGCGACCCCTCTTTCCCTCTCCCTCTCCCCCTCTTTCCTTCCCCCTTCCTCCTTCCTAGTTGGACTAGGAAAGGGGAGTCCTACTCCCACTAGGAGGAGGACTCCCCCCTCCTTGGCGCGCCCCAAGGGCCGGCCGGCCTCCCCCCTTGCTCCTTTATATACGGGGGTGGGGGGCACCCCATAGACACACAAGTTGATCTACGGATCGTTCCTTAGCCACGTGCGGTGCCCCCCTCCACCATATTCCACCTCGGTCATATCATCGCGGAGTTTAGGCGAAGCCCTGCGCCGGTAGAACATCATCATCGTCACCACGCCGTCATGTTGACGGAACTCATCTCCGGAGCTCGGCTGGATCGGAGGCCGGAGATCGTCATCGAGCTGAACGTGTGCTGAACTCGGAGGCCCCGTACGTTCGGTGCTTGGATCGGTCGGATCGTGAAGACGTACGACTACATCAACCGTGTTGTGCTAACGCTTCCTCTTACGGTCTACGAGGGTACGTGGATGAACACTCTCCCCTCTCGTTGCTATGCCATCACCATGATCTTGCATGTGCGTAGGAATTTTTTTGAAATTACTATGTTCCCCAACAGTGGTATCAGAGCCTAGGTTTTATGCGTTGATGTTATATGCATGAGTAGAACACAAGTGAGTTGTGGGCGATACAAGTCATACTGCTTACCAGCATGTCATACTTTGGTTCGGCGGTATTGTGAGATGAAGCGGCCCAGACCGACATTACGCGTACGCTTACGCGAGACTGGTTTCACCGTTACGAGCACTCGTGCTTAAAGGTGGCTGGCGGGTGTCTGTCTCTCTCACTTTAGCTGAATCGAGTGTGGCTACGCCCGGTCCTTGCGAAGGTTAAAACAGCACCAACTTGATGAACTATCGTTGTGGTTTTGATGCGTAGGTAAGAACGGTTCTTGCTAAGCCCGTAGCAGCCACGTAAAAATTTGCAACAACAAAGTAGAGGACGTCTAACTTGTTTGTGCAGGGCATGTTGTGATGTGATATGGTCAAGACGTGATACTATATTTTATTGTATGAGATGATCATGTTTTGTAACCGAAGTTATCGGCAACTGGCAGGAGCCATATGGTTGTCGCTTTATTGTATGAAATGCAAACACCCTGTAATTGCTTTACTTTATCACTAAGCGGTAGCGATAGTCGTAGAAGCAATAGATGGCGTAACGACAACTATGCTACGATGGAGATCAAGGTGTCGCGCCGGTGACGATGGTGATCACGATGGTGCTTCGGAGATGGAGATCACAAGCACAAGATGATGATGGCCATATCATATCACTTATATTGATTGCATGTGATGTTTATCCTTTATGCATCTTATCTTGCTTTGATTGATGGTAGCATTTTAAGATGATCTCTCACTAAAATTATCAAGAAGTGTTCTCCCTGAGTATGCACCGTTGCCAAAGTTCGTCGTGCCCAGACACCACGTGATGATCGGGGGTGATAAGCTCTACGTCCATCTACAACGGGTGCAAGCCAGTTTTGCACGCGCGGAATACTCAGGTTATACTTGACGAGCCTAGCATATGCAGATATGGCCTCGGAACACGGAGACCGGAAGGTCAAGCGTGAATCATATAGTAGATATGATCAACATAATGATGTTCACCATTGAAAACTACTCCATCTCACGTGATGATCGGTCATGGTTTAGTTGATTTGGATCATGTAATCACTTAGATGACTAGAGAGATTGTCGGTGTCAAAACCGGCGGATCTCGGGTAGGGGGTCCCGAACTGTGCGTCTAGGCGGATGGTAACAGGAGACAAGGGACACGATGTTTTACCCAGGTTCGGGCCCTCTTGATGGAGGTAAAACCCTACGTCCTGCTTGATTAGTATTGATGATGTGTATTACAAGAGTGGATCTACCACGAGATCAAGGAGGCTAAACCCTAGAAGCTAGCCTATGGTATGATTGTTGTAATGGAGGTTATGTCCTACGGACTAAAGCCCTCCTGTTTATATAGACACCGGAGAGGGCTAGGGTTACACAGAGTCGGTTACAATGGTAGGAGATCTACATATACATATTGCCAAGCTTGCCTTCCACGCCAAGGAAAGTCCCATACGGACACGGGACGGAGTCTTCAATCCTGTATCTTCGTAGTCTTGGAGTCCGGCGGACGATGATAGTCCGGCTGTCCGGACACCCCCTAGTCCAGGACTCCCTCAGTAGCCCCTGAACCTGGCTTCAATGACGATGAGTCCGGCGCGCATAATGTTCGGCATTGCATGGCGGGTTCCTCCTTTGAATAATCCAGAGAAGATTGTGAACACCAGGATAGTGTCCGGCTCTGCAAAATAAATTCCACATTCCACCGTAGAGAGAATAATATATACACAAGTTCAATCTGCTGACGTTTTTTGTGGCATGACGTCACACCACTACCAAGCCTTTACTTGAATCGTTTTTTATTATACCACCTCAGCGCATTTAGCGAAGGAGTTTCCTTGGCACGTCTTGTCGAAGCAGAGATCGTGTTCCCCTTATTCTGGGATTCTCATCAATACGGACGTGGGCAACACAACCGCGCCATTGATGGTAGCGCTTGGGAGATAAGCGAGTTTTACCAGGCTAGGGGGGACGCATAGTCTTCGTCCGCCTATATATAAGGGATAAGGATTCACCTTCTCACCTATGCCTTCTTCCTCCTTTGCTTATCCATCTCCGCGCACTCGAGCTCCAGCGCCCAAGTTCGCACATCTCGCTTCGACCTTCTCCGACCATGTCCGGAGCGGGAGGTAAATGGCTGGCCTCCACCGTTAAGGAGGAGCACATCACAAAGCTGCGCAGCGCCGGATACCTTTCCGGCGACGTCGCGCACCGGCTACCCGACGAGGGGCAGCTCATCCCCACCCCCGGGCCCCATGAGAGGGTCGTTTTCCTCCCCCACTTCCTCCCCGGACTGGGCTTTCCACTTCACCCCTTCGTCCGGGGGCTCATGTTCTACTACGGCCTGGATTTCCATGATCTGGCGCCGAACTTCATCCTCAACATCTCGGCGTTTATCGTCGTGTGCGAAGCCTTCCTCTGCATCCAGCCCCACTACGGCTTGTGGCTCAAGACCTTCAATGTCAAGCCGAAGGTAGTGAAGGGGACTCAAGCGGAGTGCGGAGGCGCCATGTTGGGCAAGATGCCCAACGTCCTTTGGTTCGAAGGGGCCTTCATGGAATCCGTCAAGGGGTGGTAGTCGAGGTGGTTCTATATCACCGAGCCGCGCAACCCTTCGTAGGTGGCGGCCCCCGAGTTCAGATCTGGTATCCCCACGCAGCTCACCTCCTGGAAAGAGAAGGGCTCGCTGTGGGGCAATTCGAAGGAGCTGACGGGACTCCAAGCCTGTATCCAGAAGCTGGTGAACAAGAAGCTCAGGCTGGTTAACATGGTCCAAGTCATGCTCGTCCGCCAGATTCTCCCATGCCAAGAACGGGCATTCAATCTGTGGGAATTTGATCCGGAACAGCACCAGGCGCTGAGCGGGCTCTTCGACACAACGTACGAAGGCGCCTGGAGGGTGCTGTTTAAGGGCGCCGAAGCCCCCGCATCCGCGACGGAAGATCGCGGATTCCACTCGCAGCGTCCAGCTAACGAGGTAAGTGATTCTACCCCTTTACGGGACACTTGTTGTTAATAGTTCAGCCCTAAGCGGGTTTTTAATCTCCCTTCTCCTTTGACAGGAATGGATGAAGAAGGCCGAGCAGCTCGTCTGCCCGGCTCCCATGCCAGAAGACCCAGTGGACGCCCGTCTAGCGGGGCTGTTGGTTTCGGCACCGCACGTGGTGCCGGAGAAGAAGGCCAAGAAGGTGGCCACGGGTACTCGAAAGAGTTCCCGTTTTCAAGTGTCCGACGACTCCGAGGCGGATTCCACCCCCGAGGATGAGGAGGAGGAAGAAGACTCTCTCCCGGAGGAGGGAGAGAGAAAGAGGAAGGCCTCCCCAACAGGTGAGGCCGAAGGGTCCAAGAGGGGAAGAACTATTCCCCCGGACAGCTTCGCCAACACCAACATTGGCGATGAAGAGTGGCCCTCAAGGGCCAGGCCTCAGGCGAGATCGTAAGTATCCGGATCCTTGAATAATCTGCAATTTATTTTCGTCGCATAGTGTCCTTCTAACGCCGCATACTGACTGCAGTCCGGCCGACGATGATCTCCCTGCTTCGTCGAGCGGGTCGTTGGCTGCATCGAATGTGGAATCCATTCCGACTGCCTCCACCCCTCGCGCCACTGAGGACGCCGAGGTGGGATCCCGGGAAGGGATCCATCAGGAGGAGGCTCCGGAGGCGCCGCAAGGCAGCCTCCCGGACTTTGCGCCGGACTCTACGCCGGAACCCGCAATGGTTCCAGAGTCCGGCAGGCGGCCCCTTCGCAAGAAGAGCAAGACCGTGACACCGGCGGCCCCCGTCCAACCGGAGGCGCCGGACAACTTGTTGGAGGCGCTCAAAGGCGCTTCCATCGAGGAAGAACACCGCTCTATCATGAGTGCGGTGATTCAGAAGGTTCAGCTTGCCAAGAGCGGGCTGACCGAAGCCTGCAGCAGCCTTCTAACAGGCTTTGAGGTAAGAAGTTAAAATTATGTAATGTAATACCGCATAGACAGTAGCCCCTGATGCTCAGTTCGGCGTTCGGAAAGAAAAGCCGGACTGAGGATCTAAAAAGATATACGCAGGGTTGCTTAAAAAATATGTCAATATGGGTTTGCAGGCTGCGCTGCTGACCTCTGCTGCACTGACTGCGGAGGTCGGTGCATTGAAGCAGGATCTCGAGCGGTCCGAGCTAGAGCTCGACCATGCCAAGAAGCAGCTCGAGGACAAAGAAGGTGAGTCACACCACTTTAAAGATTTACCTTACAGAAAAGGATTTAGGTTGCAATAAAAATGACAAGGATAACGTGGGTACTGCAGGGGCCACTAACGAGGTGGCGACCCTGAAGGAGGTTGTGTCCGCGGCCGAACGTAATGCGGCCGCGGAACGGGCAGAGCGAGAAAAGCAGGAGGCGCGGGTGGCGGAAGTGCGGCAAGAGCTTCAGGCTCTCATGGAGAAGCATGAGAGTTTGGAGCGCGACTCAAAGACTCGAGAGTCCAAGCTCGCCTCGGCTCTCGAAAGTGCCAAGTCTGCCAAGGCCGAGGCGCATAAGGCCCTTCAGGAGGTTGAAGATGTGAAGAAGATAGCGGCGGGTAAGGCATTTTTCATGCAAAGCAAGCATGTTAATGTAAACTACCTGACACTTACCCGCATTCGGAGCTCTCCAGGGGCGTTTGCAGATCTGCCGCGCAGTGTATCCGATGCCGCCGCATTCTACCGTGGCCAGGAGGGGAGCTCGACGGAGAACGTCTTCTGGTCTCAGTATGCTGAGGCCGGCCATCCGGTGCCCCCTAGCGACCAGCTGAAACAGCTGGTCGAGGTCCACAAGGCGGCTGAGGAGGCCATGAAGGGCCTCATAGTCCGGCTGTGGCCTGGACAGGCCATGCCTGGGAGCTATTTCAGCCTCGTGCGGCGGCTGGTGGATGCATGCCCCTGGGTGGAGGTCATCAAGCGCTCCGCCTGTATTGAAGGTGCTCGTCGGGCCCTTGCCCGCACAAAGGTGCACTGGGGCAGGCTGGATGCGGAGAAGCTTCTTACTGACCCGCCGCCAGCGGGCAAGGAGTATTGTACGCCCGAAATGCACTATAAGACTGTCCTGAAGGGTGCCCGCAATATTGCGGATGAGTGCCCCACAGATGTAATTTTTGAGTAAACTCGCTATGTATTATCCTGTGCGCTGAAAACTTTGTTCATATGCGCTAAGCAACACTTGTTTAATTTAAAATATTACCTTCTATGCGGCCGTTTATAAGATCTGAGAGATGGCAAGTCGTTGGCTTCAGCCCCCAAGCCGCGAGTGCTGGGGTGTTCGGGATAAACTTGAGCACTCTTGTTCCCATTTTTGGGTCCATCGAGGGAGGCACTCAACACAACGAACAAGGCAACCGGACTTATAATGCTTGAACACTCTCACTTAGCCATAGAATTCTATAATTTTAAATTTCGGCGAAGCCCCGAGTATTCGGAAGACCGAATTCGGGGCGCTATCCACGCCTTCGTCGGACATTATCCGGTACTTCGCTCGAAGCGGCATAAGTCTTTAAGGACCCGAAAAGACCTCTCGAACAGCGACCGGTCTCTCGCCTTGTCATGCCAGTCAGTTTTAGCTTTCTCCACTGAGGCGCTCACCCAGCTCAACCGGGGCGCAATCGCAGTGGTTCTCCCAGTGCCACCTTAGCCGACAGAACGGAACGTAAGGCACCAAAACATGGGAGCCGGGCAAACCCAACTATTGACCCAAGACATGATTCGGAGCCGATTCATATAATGCTATAAGTTCGGGGTGCCGCACTTGTGAAAGTGTTCGGACTTATCACACCATAATGCGGGGAACGTAAGCCCCTGGTGTATTGGGCAGTACCAAAATATACGGGTGCAAGATGTCATTAATGAACGTATGTGTAAAGTAATGCAATAACAGGCAAAAGATGTTGCATTATTTATTCAAGGAGTTCTACTATGAGTGCGGAAGGATACAAATAGTGCAGTAAGCAAGCGATTGGACTAAATAAACATGTCCCCCTCCAGGGGTGGGCTGCAGACTGGTGTATATAATCGAATTTAATGCTCGTAATGGAGACCACCTGAGTGTTCGTCGCGGCCTTCTTCCCTCCCTGGCTGTTGCATCTTGAGTTCGGCGGGTTCGCCGCCGGACAGAACCTCTGGTGAACGGAGTCCTGTGTATACAAAAAAGGAAAAAAAAGGCGACACACTTGTGAGCCCCTGGTGTGGTCGAGCCGCACTCTGGGGCTATTGTGGTCGTGCCCCTCCCCCCAGGCCCATGGTATCTCCAGAGCGTAATGATGTACGCGGAGGGTTGGTTTTGCAATCATGCGAGGGCTGGGGTCGGGGCCGCATTGCTACGTGTGCTCGGATCGTGCCAGGTGGTCTTGGTTGATGTTGCTCCGGGCGCGTTTGGCCGTATCCGGCCGTTTAACGGCCGGACTCGAAAATTGCCTTAAAAGGCTGCTCTGTACTTCTGCCGCGAGAGCCGCTGTATGTTCCTCCGTTCGGAGGGAGCGTTCTGTATTTCCGTTGACCGTGATGGCTCCACGAGGGCCTGGCATCTTGAGCTTGAGGTATGCATAATGCGGCATCGCGTTGAACTTTGCAAACGCGGTTCGTCCGAGCAGAGCGTGATAGCCGTTGCGGAACGGGACTATGTCGAAGATTAACTCCTCGCTCCGGAAATTGGCTGGGGATCCGAAGACCACTTCCAGTGTGACTGAGCCTGTACAATTGGCTTCAACACCTGGTATGACGCCTTTAAAGGTCATCTTTGTAGGTTTAATCCTTGAGGGGTCTATGCCCATCTTGCGCACTGTATCCTGATAAAGCAGGTTCAGGCTACTGCCGCCGTCCATCAGGACTCTCGTGAGGTGAAATCCGTCGACGATTGGGTCTAAAACCAATGCGGCGAATCCGCCATGGCGGATACTGGTCGGATGGTCTCTTCGATCGAAAGTGATCGGGTAAGAGGACCATGGATTGAACTTAGGGGCGACTGTCTCCATTGCATATACGTCCCTTAGTGCACGCTTCCGCTCCCTCTTGGGTATATGGGTTGCGTATATCATGTTCACCGTCCGCACTTGTGGGGGGAAACCCTTCTGTCCTCTACTGTTCGACGGCCGGGTTTCTTCCTCGTCATCGCTATGCAGCCCCTTGTAATTGTTTTCGGCAATTAACTTGCCTGCCTGCTTGAATACCCAACAGTCTCTGTTGGTGTGGTTAGCTGGCTTTTCGGGGGTGCCATGTATCTGGCATAAGCGGTCGAGGATTCGGTCCAAATTGGACGGACTCGGAGTGGTTCTTTTGAATGGCTTCTTCCAATGACCGGGTTTGGAGCCTCGAAATCCGACGTTGACCGCCGTATCCTCCTTGTCGTCGCCGTTAATACGGCGTTTATTTTTGCTTCGACGCGACCTGCCATTGTGGTCCTTAGTATCCGGACTGCCAGAATTTTTACTGAGGTTGTTGCTGCGAGCTAGCCAGCTATCCTCTCCCGCACAAAAGCGGGTCATTAATGATGTGAAGGCTGCCATGGATTTTAGCTTTTCCTGTCCTAGGTGCCGGGCTAGCCACTCGTCGCGGATGTTATGTTTGAAGGCTGCGAGGGCCTCTGCATCCGGACAGTCGACGATTTGGTTTTTCTTTGTCAAGAACCGTGTCCAGAACTGTCTGGCCGATTCGTCTGGCTGCTGAATTATGTGGCTTAGGTCATCGGCGTCTGGTGGTCGCATATATGTGCCCTAGAAGTTGTCGAGGAATGCGGCTTCCAGGTCTTCCCAACACCCAATTGACTCTGCGGGCAAGCTGTTAAGCCAATGCCGAGCTGGTCCTTTAAGCTTGAGTGGGAGGTATTTGATGGCGTGGAGATCGTCGCCGCGGGCCATATGGATGTGAAGGAGATAATCTTCAATCCAAACCATGGGGTCTGTTGTGCCATCGTAGGATTCAATGTTTACGGGTTTAAACCCTTCAGGGATTTGATGATCCATTACTTCATCAGTGAAGCATAGCGGGTGTGCGGCGCCTCTGTATTGAGCAATATCACGACGTAGCACGAGTGGGCGTTGTCTGCTGTGTTCGGGCCGGCCGGAGTTGTTGTATCCGGCGCGACGGTATTCGTCGTGGGTCGTGGGGCGCCCACATGATCCGTAGATGGATCTGGATTGCCTTGCTTTGTCCTCCAATATATCTCGCAAGTCCGGCGCGTTCCCTCTTGGCTTCGTGCTCTTGGAGCGATGCCGGGGTACGGTCTTGGTGGAGGGCCTGGATGCCTCTCTGTCGCGACCACGGGGTGGTCGGTCGGCCATATTGTGCGCTGGTGATGAAGGTATGTATGCTTCCTCCTCTAATCGGGGGAGCAACTTGCGTTTTGGGTAGCTCTTGGAGGGGCGTTCAAGTTCATACTCTTCGGCCGTGAGGACCTCGGTCCATCGATCGGCCAGCAGGTCTTCATCAGCTTGAAGCTGCTGCTGCTTTTTTTTAGGATATTTGCCGTGGCCATTAGCCTGCGTTTGAAACGCTCTTGTTCGACGAGATCCTCGGGCACGACAAATTCGTCGTCGCCTAGGCTTGCTTCGTCTCCGAAGGGAGGCATGTAATTATCATCCTCGACCTCTTCGTCTGCCACTCTCTCGCGAGGGCTTGCTTCTGCATCCTCCTGCGCTGAATCTTGCTGGAAGGGATTGTCTTCGGCACTGTCTGGAGTGTTATTATCTCCTGTGCCGGAATCTCCATTCTTGCTGTGGCGGAATTTAGAGTGGCGCCGCTGACGCCGGCGCTTGGGCTGTTTCTTTAAGGAATCTACCTCTGCTGCTTCTTCGCCGTCCCCATCTTTTGGGGTGTCCACCATGTATATGTCATATGTCGACGTGGTCTTCCAGTGCCCTGTAGGTGCTGGTTCCTGTTTGTCTCCGGCATCGTCGTCCATACCGTTGATGTCTTCGGAGTCGTAGTCTAGCATGTCGGTTAGATCGTCGATAGTGGCTACAAAGTGGGTGGTGGGTGGGCTCTGAATTTCTTCATCGTCCGCATCCCAACCATCCTGGCCATAGTCCGGCCAGGTCTCTCCGGATAGCGAGAGATGCTTTAGCGAATTTAGGATGTCGCCAAAAGGCGAGTGCTGAAAGATGTCCGCCGCGGATTCGATTGGTAGAGGCGCCGGAGGTTCGGAGTCTGGCAGGGAGTCCGGCACCTCGGAGTCACGAGATTTATGGGGGACAAGGTCAGAGTTCGGCTCCATCGCCGCAAAAGTTGCAGCCCCCAAGGCGGTGTCCAGCCACCGGTCCTCGATCTGGGCGATCGGCTCCAGACTGAAGGCCGGAGCGGATTCGTGTGCAGCCACCAAGGCACTGTCCGGCGGCAGAGCTAAATCATTCCCATCATGATAGCATGGCACGCTCGGCTGTGGCTCGAGTCCGTCAAAGATCAAGTCCCCGCAGATGTCGGCCGTGAAGTTTAGGCTTCCGCACCTGACCTGATGGCCAGGGGCGTAGCTTTCGATCTGCTCCAGATGGCCAAGTGAGTTGGCCCGCAGTGCGAAGCCGCCGAATACGAAGATCTGTCCGGGGAGAAAAGTCTCACCCTGGACAGCGTTGCTGATTGAAGAAGCCATCGAGCCTATCGGTGACGACACAGAGGAACTCTCAATGAAAGCACCAATGTCGGTGTCAAAACCGGCAGATCTCGGGTAGGGGGTCCCGAACTGTGCGTCTAGGGGGATGGTAACAGGAGACAAGGGACACGATGTTTTACCCAGGTTCGGGCCCTCTTGATGGAGGTAAAACCCTACGTCCTGCTTGATTAATATTGATGATGTGTATTACAAGAGTGGATCTACCACGAGATTAAGGAGGCTAAACCCTAGAAGCTAGCCTATGGTATGATTGTTGTAATGGAGGTTATGTCCTACGGACTAAAGCCCTCTGGTTTATATAGACACCGAAGAGGGCTAGGGTTACACAGAGTCGGTTACAATGGTAGGAGATCTACATATCCGTATTGCCAAGCTTGCGTTCCACGCCAAGGAAAGTCCCATCCGGACACGGGACGGAGTCTTCAATCTTGTATCTTCGTAGTCTTGGAGTCCGGCGGACGATGATAGTCCGGCTGTCCGGACACCCCATAGTCCAGGACTCCCTCAGAGATGTCTATCTAAGTGGGAATTCTTAAGTAATATGATTAATTGAACTTAAATTTATCATGAACTTAGTACCTGATAGTATTTTGCTTGTCTATGTTTGTTTGTAGATAGATGGCTCGTCCTGTTGTTCCATTGAATTTTAATGCGTTCCTTGAGAAAGCAAAGTTGAAAGATGATGGTAGCAATTACACGGACTGGGTCTGTAACCTGAGGATTATCCTCATTGCTGCACAGAAGAGTTACATCCTGGAAGCACCGTTGGGTGCCAGGCCTGCTGCTGATGCAACTGACGACGTTAAGAACGTCTGGCAGAGCAAAGCTGATGACTACTCTATAGTTCAGTGTGCCATGCTTTACGGCTTAGAACCGGGTCTTCAACGACGTTTTGAACGTCATGGAGCATATGAGATGTTCCAGGAGTTGAAGTTAATATTTCAAGCAAATGCCCAGATTGAGAGATATGAAGTCTCCAATAAGTTCTACAACTGCAAGATGGAGGAGAATAGTTCTGTCAGTGAACACATACTCAGAATGTCTGGGTATAATAATCACTTGATTCAACTGGGAGTTAATCTTCCGGATGATAGTGTCATTGACAGAATTCTCCAATCACTGCCACCAAGCCACAAGAGCTTTGTGATGAACTATAATATGCAAGGGATGAACAAGACTATTCCCGAGCTCTTCGCAATGCTAAAAGCTGCGGAGGTAGAAATCAAGAAGGAGCATCAAGTGTTGATGGTCAACAGGACCACTAGTTTCAAGAAAAAGGGCAAAGGGAAGAAGAAGGGGAACTTCAAAAAGAACGGCAAGCAAGTTGCTGCTCAAGAGAAGAAACCCAAGTCTGGACCTAAGCCTGAAACTGAGTGCTTCTATTGCAAGCAGACTGGTCACTGGAAGCGGAACTGCCCCAAGTATTTGGCGGATAAGAAGGATGGCAAAGTGAACAAAGGTATATGTGATATACATGTTATTGATGTGTACCTAACTAGAGCTCGTAGTAGCACCTGGGTATTTGATACTGGTTCTGTTGCTAATATTTGCAACTCGAAACAGGGACTACGGAATAAGCGAGCACTGGCCAAGGATGAGGTGACGATGCGCGTGGGAAACGGTTCCAAAGTCGATGTGCTCGCGGTCTGCATGCTACCTCTACATCTACCTTCGGGATTAGTTTTAGACCTAAATAATTTTTATTTGGTGCCAGCGTTGAGCATGAACATTATATCTGGATCTTGTTTAATGCGAGACGGTTATTCATTTAAATCAGAGAATAATGGTTGTTCTATTTATATGAGTAATATCTTTTATGGTCATGCACCCTTGAAGAGTGGTCTATTTTTACTAAATCTCGATAGTAGTGATACACATATTCATAGTGTTGAAACCAAAAGATGCAGAGTTGATAACGATAGTGCAACTTATTTGTGGCACTGCCGTTTGGGTCATATCAGTGTAAAGCGCATGAAGAAACTCCATACTGATGGGCTTTTAGAATCACTTGATTATGAATCACTTGGTACTTGCGAACCGTGCCTCATGGGCAAGATGACTAAAACGCCGTTCTCCGGAACTATGGAGCGAGCAACTGATTTGTTGGAAATCATACATACTGATGTTTGTGGTCCAATGAATGTTGAGGCTCGCAGCGGGTATCGTTATTTTCTCACCTTCACAGATGATTTGAGCGGATATGGGTATATCTACTTGATGAAACACAAGTCTGAATCATTTGAAAAGTTCAAAGAATTTCAGAGTGAAGTGGAAAATCATCGTAACAAGAAAGTAAAGTTTCTACGATCTGATCATGGAGGTGAATATTTGAGTTACGAGTTTGGCCTACACTTGAAACAATGTGGAATAGTTTCGCAACTCACGCCACCTGGAACACCACAACGAAATGGTGTGTCCGAACGTCGTAATCGTACTTTACTTGATATGGTGCGATCTATGATGTCTCTTACTGATTTACCGCTATCGTTTTGGGGTTATGCTTTAGAGACGGCCGCATTCACGTTAAATACGGCACCATCAAAATCCGTTGAGACGACACCTTATGAACTGTGGTTTGGCCAGAAACCAAAGTTGTCGTTTCTTAAAGTTTGGGGCTGCGATGCTTATGTGAAGAAACTTCAACCAGATAAGCTCGAACCCAAATCGGAGAAATGTGTCTTCATAGGATACCCAAAAGAGACTGTTGGGTACACCTTCTATCACAGATCCGAAGGCAAGACATTCGTTGCTAAGAATGGATCCTTTCTAGAGAAGGAGTTTCTCTCGAAAGAAGTGAGTGGGAGGAAAGTAGAACTTGATGAGATAACTGTATCTACTCCCCTATTGGAAAGTAGTTCATCACGAGAACCGGTTCCTGTGACAACTACACCAATTAGTGAGAAAGCTAATGATAATGATCATGAAACTTCAGATCAAGTTTCTACTGAACCTCGTAGGTCTACCAGAGTAAGATCCGCACCAGAGTGGTACGGTAATCCTATTCTGGAAGTCATGTTACTTGACCATGATGAACCTACGAACTATGAGGAAGCGATGATGAGCCCGATTCCGCAAAATGGCTAGAAGCCATGAAATATGAGATGGGATCCATGTATGAAAACAAAGTATGGACTTTGGTTGACTTGTCTGATGATCGGCAAGCCATTGAGAATAAATGGATCTTTAAGAAGAAGACTGACGCTGATGGTAATGTAACTGTCTATAAAGCTTGACTTGTTGCGAAAGGTTTTCGACAAGTTCAAGGGGTTGACTACGATGAGACTTTCTCACCCGTAGCGATGCTTAAGTCTGTCCAAATCATGTTAGCTATTGCTGCATTTCATGGTTATGAAATTTGGCAAATGGATGTCAAAACTGCATTCTTGAATGGATTTCTAGAAGAAGAGTTGTATATGATGCAGCTAGAAGGTTTTGTTGATCCAAAAGGTGCTAACAAAGTGTGCAAACTCCAGCGATCCATTTATGGACTGGTGCAAGCATCTCGGAGTTGGAATAAACGCTTTGATAATGTGATAAAAGCATATGGTTTTATACAGACTTTTGGAGAAGCCTGTATTTACAAGAAAGTGAGTGGGAGCTCTGTAGCATTTCTAATTTTATATGTAGATGACATATTATTAATTGGAAATGATATAGAATTTCTGGATAGCATAAAGGGATACTTGAATAAAAGTTTTTCAATGAAAGACCTCGGTGAAGCTGCTTACATATTTGGCATCAAGATCTATAGAGATAGATCAAGACGCTTGATAGGACTTTCACATAGCACATACCTTGACAAAATTTGGAAAAAGTTCAAAATGGATCAAGCAAAGAAAGGATTCTTGCCTGTGCTACAAGGTGTGAAGTTGAGTCAAACTCAATGCCCGACCACAGCAGAAGATAGAGAGAAAAATGAAAAATGTTCCCTATGCTTCAGCCATAGGCTCTATCATGTATGCAATGCTGTGTACCAGACCTGACGTATGCTTAGCAATAAGCTTGGCAGGAAGGTACCAAAGTAATCCAGGAGTGGATCACTGGACAGCGGTCAAGAACATCCTGAAATACCTGAAAAGTACTAAGGATATGTTTCTCTTATATGGAGGTGACAAAGAGCTAGTCGTAAATGGTTACATCGATGCAAGCTTTGACACTGACTCGGACGATTCTAAATCGCAAACCGGATACGTGTTTTTATTAAACGGTGGAGCTGTAAGTTGGTGCAGTTCTAAACAAAGCGTCGTGGCGGGATCTACATATGAAGCGGAGTACATAGCTGCTTCTGAAGCAGCGAATGAAGGAGTCTGGATGAAGGAGTTCATTTCTGATCTAGGTGTCATACCTAGTGCATCGGGACCAATGAAGATCTTCTGTGACAATACTGGTGCAATTGCCTTGGCAAAGGAATCCATATTTCACAAGAGGACCAAGCACATCAAGAGACGCTTCAATTCCATTCGGGACCAAGTCCAAGTGGGAGACATAGAGATTTGCAAGATACATACGGATCTGAATGTTGTAGACCCGTTGACTAAGCCTCTCTCACGAGCAAAACATGATCAGCACCAAGACTCCATGGGTGTTAGAATCATTACTATGTAATCTAGATTATTGACTCTAGTGCAAGTGGGAGACTGAAGGAAATATGCCCTAGAGGCAATAATAAAGTTATTATTTATTTCCTCATATCATGATAAATGTTTATTATTCATGCTAGAATTGTATTAACCGGAAACATGATACATGTGTGAATACATAGACAAAACTATAGTCACCAGTATGCCTCTACTTGACTAGCACATTAATCAAAGATGGTTATGTTTCCTAACTATAGACATGTGTTGTCATTTGATTAGTGGGATCACATCATTAGGAGAATGATGTGATTGACATGACTGATTCCGTTAGCCTAGCACTTGATCGTTTAGTATACTGCTATTGCTTTCTTCATGACTTATACAAAGTTCCTGCAACTATGAGATTGTGCAACTCCCGTTTACCGGAAGAACACTTTGTGTGCTACCAAACGTCACAACATAACTGGGTGATTATAAAGGTGCTCTACAGGTGTTTCCGAAGGTACATGTTGGGTTGGCATAATTCGAGATTAGGTTTTGTCACTCCGATTGTCGGAGAGGTATCTCTGGGCCCTCTCGGTAATACTCATCACATAAGCCTTGCAAGCATTGTAACTAATAAGTTAGTTATGAGATGATGTATTACGGAACGAGTAAAGAGACTTGCCGGTAACGAGATTGAACTAGGTATTGGATACCGACGATCAAATCTCGGGCAAGTAACATACCGATGACAAAGGGAACAACGTATGTTGTTATGCGGTTTGACCGATAAAGATCTCCGTAGAATATGTAGGAACCAATATGGGCATCCAGGTCCCGCTATTGGTTATTGACCGAGAATGGTTCTAGGTCATGTCTACATAGTTCTCGAACCCGTAGGGTCCGCACGCTTAACGTTACGATGACAGTTTTATTATGAGTTTACAAGTTTTGATGTACCGAAGTGTGTTCGGAGTCCCGGATGTGATCACGAACATGACGAGGAGTCTCGAAATGGTCGAGACATAAAGATTGATATATTGGACGACTATATTCAGACACCGGAAGAGTTCCGGGTGATTTCGGAGAAAACCGGAGTGCCGGAGGGGTTACCGGAACCCCCCGGGGAAGTATTGGGCCTTAGTGGGCCTGAGGGGAGAGAGAGGGCAGCAGCCCAGGAGGAGGCGCGCACCCCCCCCCCCAAGGGGAGTCCGAATTGGACTAGGCAGGGGGGGCGCGGCCCCTCTTTCCCTCTCCCTCTCCCCCTCTTTCCTTCCCCCTTCCTCCTTCCTAGTTGGACTAGGAAAGGGGAGTCCTACTCCCACTAGGAGGAGGACTCCCCCCTCCTTGGCGCACCCCAAGGGCCGGCCGGCCTCCCCCCTTGCTCCTTTATATACGGGGGCGGGGGGGCACCCCATAGACACACAAGTTGATCTACGGATCGTTCCTTAGCTGACGGAACATCATATCGTCGCGGAGTTTAGGCGAAGCCCTGCGCCGGTAGAACATCATCATCGTCACCACGCCGTCGTGCTGACGGAACTCATCTCTGGAGCTCGGCTGGATCGGAGGCCGAAGATCGTCATCGAGCTGAACGTGTGCTGAACTCGGAGGCCCCGTACGTTCGGTGCTTGGATCGGTCGGATCGTGAAGACGTACGACTACATCAACCGCGTTGTGCTAACGCTTCCGCTTACGGTCTATGAGGGTACGTGGATGAACACTCTCCCCTCTCGTTGCTATGCCATCACCATGATCTTGCGTGTGCGTAGGATTTTTTTTGAAATTACTACGTTCCCCAACAAATCTCATAGATGAACTTACGGTTAAATTTCATGTCGAAGAAACCGAGCAGAACTTGCTACGATCGTTGCTAATAAATCAAAACAAAGATACAATACTCTTTCCTTACAACTTCAGGTGAGTGTTACTGTCTTGTGCATATTCGGTTTCCCTTAAATATTACTCGAGGTTATAGTAATTAATGTAACTGATGAGTTATATGCATGTGTGTTTCCACTATATTCTCCTAGAGATTAAGCTTGAGCAGGGACTAGTAAGCGTCTTAGACTCGAGACGAAAAGATCGCAAGGAATATGCGGACATGTCTAAAATGCTCGAGAAGTAAGTTGAATCAATCATCATCGCACCATATCGGCAACTTTGTTCATTTCATGATATCAAGTAATTGTTTTCTTTGTCTCGCAGTGCTTGGAAAGTATTCGCCGCACATGTTTCGGGACTACCGCGGGATTTGCAATGGAAATTCCCGAAAGTAAGTACTACTAGCTAGCCAGTTTCGCGCATCTCCCGTTGATTCTAGCTACTTTCATCAATGCCATTTATAATGCTTCATTATCAATTTGATTGACCGCTATTTCTCGTAAAGTGCTTGTGGCAGGAACCCGGAAATAATTACTGTGGATACTACGTCTACGAGTTCATCTACAACGCGACGGCCAAGAATAGGCGGAGCTACTCTAAAAGACAATATGAAGTGCATAAGCAAAAATATTCACAAGTTTATTTTATTACCATCATTTCTGTTGAGTTTCATTCATATATATGTATTGACCCCCTTATTCAAATTAGATGTGGGAGATGCAGAATGAACTCCTACCACAAAATCGCATGCGAGCAATTCAAGAGGAATTGGCTGGATTCTTTCTTGACCACGTCATCAATAAAGCCGGAGAATACCACCATGCATGTGAAAGTTGAGTTCATATGTTAGGGTATTGTAAGAGATCCTACACATTGTATATATATGTAGCCAGTACCGTCGGTAAGATATACGAAAACTTGTTGTTCGACCAATCTCTCGGAGAGAAGGAGAGGTCGATCACTTCTCTCTGTATATGTTCATGACGATCTTCTATAGTTTCCTTCATATTCTTACTAGCTAGTTAGCGTGTCGAGTTCTCTCTATACGTAGCGTCGACCAAGCACGGAGATAAGAGAGAACACTTCTCTCTATTAGCTAGCTAACACAATATACGAAACCCCTAAATTAACCCTACAAAACCCCCCAAAACCCCCCAAACCCTCCCCCCCTTTCAGAAAAAAAAACAAAAAACCCAACCCCTGAAATGCTGACATGTGGAAGCCTTTTGGTCCCGATTGGTGGCACCAACCGGGACAAAAGGCCCCCCTGCCCGGGCAACCGATAGCGGCCACGTGGAGCCCCATCTGTCCCGGTTCCTGGGCGAACCAGGACTAAAGGGACAGGGCTTTGGTGACAACCCTTTAGTCCCGGTTCATGAACAGGGACAAATGGCCCTCAAGAACCGGGACGAATGGGGGTTTTTCTACTAGTGATCTCTTCCGTCAGAGGTGGTCGGCCTGAGTGTTTGGCTGTCCGGATCCGTGATCCAGTCCTGGCTGCGAGTCAGGGAGACATATTTGCCAGTGAAAACCAAGCCGACGGCGGGCGATGGCGGCGTTCTACGTCGTTACCTTGATGAAGGCATCGTTGTGTGACTTATGTCGACCCATACTGCTCTGAGGAAACCCTAGGATCTGGTCTTCCAGATCGGACGATGGCGGCACTACGGTGACATTTCTCTCTTGGGAGCATCATTTGGAGCAATGCTGGTGGCCAAAGGCAGGAGGTGGAGTGGCTTTGTCTTGCACGGAGCTTCAGTGGAGATGTCAAGTCATGCCTGGCCTACAGGTGCTACGCTTTGTCATGCCTGGTCGGCAGGTGCTACACACGACAGATCTTCCAGGCACTTCAAGCTATGTCCGCTGGTGGTACTTGGTGGCATGGTTCTGAGGTGTACCGGCAGCAACCACAACGTGCTCAGCATTTCGCGCGCAGGGTGGTGGTGCCATTGGGCGCCGTGGTGGCGTTGACGACAGTTAGACCGGGTAAGGATGATGCGTAAGTACAACTTTTAAGATGGAGTAGTGGCAGTTGGCGGCGGCGGCCTCTAAGAGCGCGTCGGACCGGTGTGTGCCCCATACCCGACATGTGGCTTGGTTGGGCCCTCAGGTCTTAAGATGTTAGGCTTGTCTACGAGGTCTATGGTATTAGGCCCGGACTATCAGCATCCCTTCATCAGCTGGATAAGAGTAGCGACAGTTGTCGCTTAAATGACTTCAGACTTACTGTTGTATCTCTTTACAAGATATTTTATGAATAATTAATAAAATGGTTGTATGCATCGCTCAGATGCAGAAGCCGGGGGTGATCCTCCTTCTCTAGAAAAAAATAATGTGTCTGCTCAGTTTTTCAAAGGTGCTCATATAGATTCGATGTTCGTGCGCACATTCATAGTGTGAATGTGTGTGCGTACGTACGAACGTCTGCATGTACTCTGTTAAAAAAACAGACACACAAATATAATATAAGATATTGCCCCACACGGGGCTGCACATTGTCTCAAGAGCAGACACGATTGGAATTTCGCACTATAGCCAAAACTAGATCAATGACAGGAGGTGACCAAATACAACGTCTCTTGTGTGCGCGCGCGTTTTCATCAGCGTCAACGACCAAGATCGTGTGTACTTTTTCAGAAGACTTGGCACGACTCCACGGAGGATGCTGACTACTCTGGGCCCACCCCGCTGAAAGTGGGTGGCGGGCTCCTTGTCTTGTCCGGGCAGCTGACCTCTTTGCGCAACGAATGGTTGGAAAAGTCGTCCTGACCACACTTGACTGAGTACGTGGTGACCATTGCCATTGACTGGTACAAGTAAGCTTGATCATGCCTCATCTGCGGGGCCATGCCCCAGCAGCCGCGATGGCCATTGCCATTGCCATCACCGTCCACCACCTGCTCCTCACGCTGGCGCTGTTCCCGCTCGCGGCGGCGCAGCAGGAGTACCAGGCCAACGGCCAGTCCGACTGCTACGCCAACAACGGCAGCTCCGTGCTCGGCTACACCTGCACCAGCACCTCCAGCTCCCCGCTGGCATGCGCCACCTACGTCGCCTTCCGCTCCGACCTGCCCAGCTACGGCTCCCCCATCACCGTCGCCTACCTCCTCAACGCCAGCGCGCCCGCCATCGCCGCGGCCAACGACGTGCCCGTCGCCTCCCCGGTCCGCAACAACACCCTGCTCCTCGTCCCCGTCCCCTGCGCCTGCACGGCCGCCGGCCGCTACCAGCACGACGCCGCCTACGCCGTCCAGTTCCGCGACGAGACCTACTTCTCCATCGCCAACGAGACGTACCAGGGGCTCTCCACCTGCCAGGCGCTCATGGCGCAGAACCCCGCGCGCGACAGCGACATCTATCCTGGCGTTGCGCTCACCGTGCCGCTCCGCTGCGCGTGCCCGTCCGCCGCGCAGGCCGCGGCCGGGGTCAGGTTCCTCGTCACCTACGTCCTCGACTGGGACGACTATGCGTTCACCGTCGCTCAGCGCTTCGGCGCGGACTACCTGGCCCTGCTTCATGCCAACGGCATCGACGACGACACCACCGTGCACCCGTTCACCACCATGCTCGTTCCGCTCAAGGAACCGCCCACGTCTCAAATAGCGGTAGTCCTGCCGGAGCCTCCGGCACCGCCACCAGCACCGGCATCTGATTTGGTCCCGACGGCCAGCTCCAGTGAATCCAGCCGGTGGTGGGTCACCGTCAGCGTTGGCGTTGGATGCAGTGTTGTTGCTCTGGGTGCCGTGCTCGCTCTCTTCTTGCTATGGCGTCGGTGCTGGCGGCACGGCGACAGACGCAAGAAGACCACTCCATGGGTGGCTCCGGCGAAGGGGGCTTCGATGTGGCCGACGGTAGAGGCAGCGGACGTTCGCGAGGCAGTTTGGTCGCTGACCGTGCACGACTACGGGGATCTAGATAGGGCTACATCAGGTTTCTCGGAGGAGCGGCGTATTGGCAACTCCTCGGTCTACCGCGCGGTGATCACGGCGGCGCCGCGGCCGTGAAGCGCGTGCCCGGCGACGACATGGGTGCTGGGGCTGAGGTGAGCGTCCTGGGACGCCTCAACCACTCGAGCCTCATCCGCCTCTCGGGCCTCTGCATGCACGGCGGCAACACGTACATGGTGTTCGACTTCGCCGAGAACGGCGCCCTCAGCGACTGGCTCCACGTCCATGCCGGCGGCGAGGTGCTCGGGTGGAGCCAGCGAGTGCAGGTGGCGATGGACGTGGCAAGCGGGCTCAACTACCTGCACAACTACACCGACCCTCCCTACGTGCACATGAATCTCAAGACCAGCAACATCCTCCTGGACGCGTGCTTCCGCGCCAAGCTCTCAAACTTCGGCCTCGCGCGCGCGATCACCGTCGACGCCGACGCCGAGGACGGCGGCCTGTGGATGACCCGGAACGTGGTGGGCACACAGGGTTACCTAGCGCCCGAGTACGTGGAGCACGGGCTGATCGGCCCCCAGCTCGACGTGTTCGCGTTCGGCGTCGTCCTGCTTCAGCTCTTGTCAGGGAAGGAGGCGGCGGTGGCACCACCAGACAACGACGGGAAGATGGTGCTGCTTTGGGAGGAGGCGGAACGGCTGGGCCGCCTGGGCGACGGCGACAGCGCCAAGGACGACCTGCTCGACAGGGTGACGGCGTTCATCGACGGCCGGCTGGACGGCCAGTACCCGTTGGACGTCGCGGTCGCCATGCTCGCGTTGGCATTGAGGTGTGTAGCTCGGCAGCCCCGGGCGGCCGCCCATTGCGAAGGTGCTCCTTTCGCTGTCGGGGATGTACAGTACAATTGGACATTAAACTGCGACCCTAGCTCAGGCCACCGGATCTCCACGACTCCACCTACCGCATGTCCTGCTCGGGTACAATAAGTCCACATTAGTGACGCATTTTACAGAGCAGGTCACCGTCGGCGTACGCATCCTATAGACTTATGTTGCCAGCACCATCATCAATCAAATAAAACAAACATCCACAGGTGTGTCTAAAACGGCTTCATTGGGTCCGCCCGGAAATTTTGTTGAAGGAGTCGCCGGCCCTAATGACCGCTTCCGGGGTGGGCATCGCCGCGGCGGGAGAGGGGGTGGGAGGCGCCCACCTCCACCGCATCCACCTCCATCACCACCACCGCCGACTGTTGACACGACACACACGCCCCGGGTGGCGGTACTGGATACCACAACAGCGGTGGCGGCTTTACCTGCTTTGCCTGTGGTGGCTGTAGACACAGTCAGGGCCCTCGCGGACACCGGAGCTGCTAAGGTTGGTGATGGTGGGGCGGACAAAGGTCCGGACAAAGCGGATGGCGAAAAGCTTTCGAAGTGGACCATTAAGATGAAGAAACTGCCTTGCTATAGATGTGGCGAGCAGGGACACTTTGTCGTAGAGCGTACTAATGAACTTTGTAACTACTTCCTCAGATCGCGGCATGTGACCGGTGACTGCCCTCTCTCTTGTCCGGTCCTAAGCCAAGGGCTAACATTTTCGGAGTTTGCTGCAAAGAGTTGATGTTTTTTGAGTCCCCTGATGTGGCACCTATGACTCAGGTGGTCGAGAGCTCTTTCCCTGCAGTGGTCAAGGTTACCAATGGACATATGACAGAGGCTTAGATTGTGAGGCTGCTGCGAGAGTTAGTACCGTGCAATTATCAGTGGCATCTTGACAAGTTGGAGAACCAAACTTACAAGGTGGATTTTCCCACTAAGGAGGATCAATTGCATATTCTTAAGTGGGGTATGTGCAGAGCTCCGTGTACCAACATTATCATGGCTTTCGATGAGTGGAGGGTACACCTTTAGAGAAGGTATGGGTCCGGTTCTATGGCGCACCACCCAAACCGATTAAGCACTTTTTGGTTGCCTGGAGCTTGGGATCTTTGATTGGCAAGACAGAACAGGTGGACATGTTGTTCACTCGTGCACAGGGAGCCGCGAGGTTTCTTGTTAGTGTGGTTAGCGTGGAGTTTGTGCCGGATATTGTCAAGTGGACACATGACGGAGTCACATACGTTCTAGAGATCGAGATTGAGGACACACCCATTTCTCAGGAGGGGGATGAGCATCCGGATATGGACACAACTGAGGGGGACGGAGCCCCCAGGAATTAGGATAAGGGGCCTGAGAGTACGCTGCGGGAGTCGGCTAAGGGGCCGAATTCGCAACCTGATAAGACAAATATGACTGCCAAGGAGGCGCCACCGTCCTCAACTCCGATGAACACACTTAGTTTTGGTACTTTTGGAGCGAGGCCAGCACCTAGTCGGTTGTGGAGCAACCGAGTAGAGGCGGATGATCCAACGGAGCTTGAGTTACCACCGGTTATGCTTCCTGTCTGCGAGTCGCCGACGGTTATCTCTTCTCAGCGGGCGGACTCCGGGATGTTGGTCACGCCGATAGAGGCGATGGTTACCACAGAGCCGGCCGCACAGGAGGCGCGGCACACTGATGCTGGCCTGGCCATGGTGGGGACGAGCACCCCGATGGTCTCCACGACCGTTGGAGCAGATGGTACTGGGTTGCAGACCCTGAGTGGGGGTGCCGTGAGCAGGAGGTTCGCAGTGCTAGCCCACCCGCGGCTACTACGAGTGTATCTGGGGAGGGGCCCGGACAGGAGGTCCACAGATCCCTTTCTCCTCCTGCGGTTCCGAGCGAGCTCGGGGAGGGGCGCGGGCAGGAGTCCCCCGGCCACTCCTCTTCGCGGGTCTTCGCCGAGTAGCACGGACGGGGGCTTGCCGCGTTGGTGGTAGGGGGGAGTGGGACATCCGAGAAGGTGGCTCCACGGTCTCCTTCCACCATTACTACCGTGGGCGATACCCGCTCGACCACACCTTACCCTTCTTCACCGGCACTAAGGGAAGGGTGTGGGAGTCGGGTGTATATGCCTTGGGAGAGGACGGCGGAGGAGCTTATCGCCTTCGGTGGTGATACGTCCATTTTGCATCATGCTTTTATATCAATATTTATTGCATTATGGGCTACTATTTCACATTATGTCACAATACTTATGGCTATTCTCTCTTATTTTACAAGGTTTACATGAAGAGGGAGAATGCCGGCAGGTGGAATTCTGGGCTGGAAAAGGAGCAAATATTGGAGACGTATTCTGCGCAACTCCAAAAGTCCTAAAACTCCACGGAATATCTTAAAATAAATAAAGAAAAATCATCGCCAAAGATGAAGGCCAGGGGGCCCACACCCTGCTCACGAGGGTGGGGGGCGCCCCCCTGGGGCGCGCCTCCTACCTCGTGGGCCCCCTGGTGGCTCTCCGACGCCCATCTTCTCCTATATGAAGTCTTTCGATGAGAAAAAAATAGAAGGCAACCTTTCGGGGCGAGACTCCGCCGCCATGAGGCGGAACCTTGGCGGAACCAATCTAGGGCTCCGGTAGAGTTGTTCTGCCGGGGACACTTCCCTCCAGGAGGGGGAAATCATCACCATCATCATCACGAACGCTCCTCTCATCGGGAGAGGGCAATCTCCATCAACATCTTCACCAACACCATCTCATCTCCAAACCCTAGTTCATCTCTTGTATCCAATTCTTGTCTCCAAGTCCGGGATTGGTGCTAATAGGTTGCTAGTAGTGTTGATTACTCCTTCTAGTTGATGCTAGTTGGTTTATTTGGTGGAAGATCATATGTTTAGATCCTTTATGCATATTATTACCCCTCTGATTATGAACATGAATATGCTTTGTGAGTAATTATGTTTGTTCCTGAGGACAAGGGAGAAGTCTTGCTATTAGTAGTCATGTGAATTTGGTATTCGTTCGATATTTTGATGAGATGTATGTTGTCTAGCCTCTAGTGGATTTATGTGAACGTCGACTACATAACACTTCACCATTATTTGGGCCTAGAGGAAGGCATTGGGAAGTAATAAGTAGATGATGGTTTGCTAGAGTGACAGAAGCTTAAACCCTAGTTTATGCGTTTCTTCATAAGGGGCTGATTTGGATCCATATGTTTCATGCTATGGTTAGGTTTACCTTAATACTTTTGTTGTAGTTGCGGATGCTTGCAATAGAGGTTAATCATAAGTGGGATGCTTGTTCAAGTAAGAACAGCACCCAAGCACCGGTCCACCCACATATCAAATTATCAAAGTACAGAACGTGAATCATATGAGCGTGATGAAAATTAGCTTGACGATATTCCCATGTGTCCTAGGGAGCGCTTTTACTATTATAAGAGTTTGTCCAGGCTTGTCCTTTGCTACAAAAAGGATTGGGCCACCTTGCTGCACTTTATTTACTTTTGTTACTTGTTGCTCATTACAATTTAACTTATCACAAAACTATCTGTTACCACTTATTTCAGTACTTGTAGAGAATACCTTGATGAAAACCACTTATCATTTCCTTCTGCTCCTCGTTGGGTTCGACACACTTACTTATCGAAAGGACTACGATAGATCCCCTATACTTGTGGGTCATAAAGACTCTTTTCTGGCGCCGTTGCCGGGGAGTGTAGCGCCTTTGGTAGGTGGAATTTGGTAAGGAAAAAATTTATATAGTGTGCTGAAATTTTCTGTCACTTGTTACTATGGAAAGTAATTCTCTGAGGGGCTTGTTCGGGGTATCTTCACCCCGTCTAGTAGAGCAAAGAGTTGCTCCTCAACCTACTAAACCTATTGAAAATGAAACTCCTTTTGAAATTCCTTTGGGTATGATGGAAAAAATGCTAGCTAACACTTTTACAGGAGATGGAATAAAGCATCCTGATGAACATCTACTCTATGTGGATGAAGTTTGTGGACTATTTAAGCTTGCAGGTATACGCGATGATGTTGTTAAGAAGAAGGCCTTCCCTTTATCTTTGAAGGAGACGCATTGACATGGTACAGGCTATGTGATGATATGAGATCATGGAACTATAAAAGATTGAAATTGGAATTTCATCAAAAGTATTACCCTATCCATCTTGTTCATCGTGATCACAATTATATATATAATTTTTGTCCCCGTGAAGGAGAAAGCATCACTCAAGCTTGGGGGAGGCTTAAATCAATGTTATATTCATGCCCCAATCTTGAGCTACCAAGAGAAGTAATTATGCAAAGTTTTTATGCTCGGCTTTCTGATAACAATCGCACCATGCTCGATACTTCTTGTGCTGGCTCTTTTATGATGAAGACTATTGAATTTAAATGGAATTTATTGGATAGAATTAAACGCAACTCTGAAGATTGGGACCTCGACGAAGGTAAGGAGTCAGGTATGATACCTAAGTTTGATTGTGTTAAATCTTTTATGGATACCAATATTTTCCGTAAGTTTAGCACTAAATATGGACTTGACTCTGAGATAGTAGCTTCTTTCTGTGAATCTTTTGCTACCTATGTTGATCTCCCCAAGGAGAAGTGGTTTAAATATCATCCTCCCATAGAAGTGAAAGTAGCTGCACCTATTAAAGTTGAAGAAAAGACTGTCACTTATAATGATCCTATTGTTCCCACTTCTTATGTTGAGAAACCACCTTTCCCTGTTAGAATAAAGGATCATGCTAAAGCTTCAACTGTGGTTCGTAAGAGCAATATTAGAACTTATACACCTCCTGAGCAAGTCAAAGTAGAACATCATATTGCTATTGTTAAAGATCTCTTGTTTGATAATATTGATGGGCATGTTATTCAATTCTGTGGTGAAACTGCTAGAATTGCTAAACCTTGTGCTAGAGATAAACATAGACCTGTGGTAGGCGTGCCTGTTATTTCTGTTAAAATAGGAGATCATTGTTATCATGGCTTATGTGATATGGGTGCTAGTGCTAGTGTTATACCTATTACCTTGTATGAAGAAATTATGCATGATATTGCACCTGCTGAGTTAGAAGATATTGATGTTACAATTAAACTTGCCAATAGAGATACTATATCTGCAATGGGAATTGTTAGAGATGTTGAAGTCTTGTGTGGAAAAACCAAATATCCCGCTGATTTTCTTGTTCTTGGTTCCCCACAAGATAGTTTTTGTCCCATTATATTTGGTAGACCCTTCTTGAATACTGTTAATGCTAAGATAGACTGCGAAAAGAATGTTGTTACTATTGGCTTGGATGATATGGTTCATGAGTTTAATTTCTCTAAATATAGTAAACAACATCGTGAGGAAGAATTGCCTAGTAAAGATGAAATTATTGGTCTTGCTTATATTGCCGTACCTCCTAGTGATCCTTTAGAACACTATTTGCTACACCATGAAAATGATATGTTCATGAATGAAAGAAGGGAAATAGGTGAAGTATTCTTTAAACAGGAACCTATTCTGCAACACAATTTGCCTGTTGAAATCCTAGGGGATCCTCCTCCACCCAAGGGTGATCCCGTGTTTGAGCTTAAACCGTTGCCTGATAATCTTAAGTATGCTTATCTTGATGAAAAGAAAATATATCCTGTCATTATTAGTGCTAACCTTTCAGAGCATGAAGAAGAAAGATTATTCAAAACTCTGAAGAAGCACCGTGCTGCTATTGGATATACTCTGGATGATCTTAAGGGCATCAGTCCCACTCTATGTCAACATAAAATAAATTTGGAAGCGGATGCCAAACCAGTTAGTGATCCTCAACGACGTTTGAATCCTAAAGCAAAAGAAGTGGTAAGAAAAGAAATACTCAAGCTTCTGGAGGCAGGTATAATTTACCCCGTTGCTGATAGTTAGTGGGTAAGTCCTGTCCATTGTGTCCCTAAGAAGGGAGGTTTGTTGGGGAACGTAGCAGAAATTCAAAATTTTCCTACGCGTCACCAAGATCTATCTATGGAGAGACCAGCAACGAGTAGAAGGAGAGTGCATCTACATACCCTTGTAGATCGCTAAGCGGAAGCGTTCAAGTGAACGGGGTTGATGGAGTCGTACTCGTCGTGATTCAAATCACCGATGATCAAGTGCCGAACGCACGGCACCTCCGCGTTCAACACACGTACAGCCCGGTGACGTCTCCCACGCCTTGATCCAGCAAGGAGAGAGGGAGAGGTTGAGGAAGACTCCATCCAACAGCAGCACAACGGCGTGGTGGTGGTGGAGGAGCGTGGCAATCCCGCAGGGCTTCGCCAAGCACCATGGGAGAGGAGGAGTAGGGAGAGAGGTAGGGCTGCACCAAGAGGGAGAGAACTCATGTGTATGGCAGCCCCAAAACTCATCTATATATAGGGGGAAGGGGGGGCTGCGCCCCCTTTAGGGTTTCCCACCCCCAAGGGGTGCGGCCAGCCCTAGATGGCAAAGGGGAGGCGGCCAAGGGGGGAGAGGAGAGGGAGGCGCACCAATATGGGCCTTAAGGCCCATCTGGACTAGGGTTTGCCCCCTCCCACTCTCTCTTGCGCCTTGGACTCCTTGTGGGGGGCGCACCAGCCCTCCTAGGGGCTGGTCCCCTCCCACACTTGGCCCACATAGCCTTCTGGGGCAGGTGGCCCCACTTGGTGGACCCCGGGACCCTCCCGGTGGTCCCGGTACAATACCGATATTGCCCGAAACTTTTCCGGTGACCAAAACAGGACTTCCCATATATAAATCTTTACCTCCGGACCATTCCGGAACTCGTCGTGACGTCTGGGATCTCATCCGGGACTCCGAACAACATTCGGTAACCACATACAAGCTTCCTTTATAACCCTAGCGTCATCGAACCTTAAGTGTGTAGACCCTACGGGTTCGGGAGACATGTAGACATGACCGAGACGTTCTCCGGTCAATAACCAACAGCGGGATCTGGATACCCATGATGGCTCCCACATGTTCCACGATGATCTCATCGGATGAACCACGATGTCAAGGACTTAATCAATCCCGTATTCAATTCCCTTTGTCTATCGGTATGTTACTTGCCCGAGATTCGATCGTCGGTATCCAATACCTTGTTCAATCTCGTTACCGGCAAGTCACTTTACTCGTTCCATAACACATCATCCCGTGATCAACTCCTTGGTCACATTGCGCATATGATGATGTCCTACCGAGTGGGCCCAGAGATACCTCTCCGTTTACACGGAGTGACAAATCCCAGTCTCGATCCGCATAAAACAATAGATACTTTCAGAGATACCTGTAGTGCACCTTTATAGTCACCCAGTTACGTTGTGACGTTTGATACACCCAAAGCACTCCTACGGTATCCAGGAGTTACACGCTCTCATGGTCGAAGGAAGAGATACTTGACATTGGCAAAGCTCTAGCAAACGAACTACACGATCTTTGTGCTAGGCTTAGGATTGGGTCTTGTCCATCACATCATTCTCCTAATGATGTGATCCCGTTATCAACGACATCCAATGTCCATAGCCAGGAAACCATGACTATCTGTTGATCACAACGAGCTAGTCAACTAGAGGCTCACTAGGGACATATTGTGGTCTATGTATTCACATGTGTATTACGATTTCCGGATAATACAGTTATAGCATGAATAAAAGACAATTATCATGAACAAGGAAATATAATAATAATACTTTTATTATTGCCTCTAGGGCATATTTCCAACAGTCTCCCACTTGCACTAGAGTCAATAATCCAGTTCACATCGCCATGTGATTAACACTCACAGGTCACATCGCCATGTGACTAATACCCAAGAGTTTACTAGAGTCAGTAGTCTAGTTCACATCACTATGTGATTAACACTCAATGAGTTTTATGTTTGATCATGTTGCTTGTGAGAGAGGTTTTAGTCAACAGGTCTGAACCTTTCAGATCCGTGTGTGCTTTACAAATCTCTATGTCATCTCCTAGATGCAGCTACCACGCTCTATTTGGAGCTATTCCAAACAATTGTTCTACTTGGAGCTATTCTAAATTATTGCTCCATTATATGTATCCGGTCTCTCTACTCAGAGCTATCCGGATAGGTGTCAAGCTTGCATCGTCGTAACCTTTACGACGAACTCTTTTACCACCTCCATAATCGAGAAAATTCCTTAGTCCACTAGTTACTAAGGATAACTTTGACCGCTGTCCTGTGAGCCATTCTAGGATCACTCTTGTACCCCTTGACTGACTCATGGCAAGGCACACTTCAGGTGCGGTACACAGCATAGCATACTGAAGAGCCTACATCTTAAGCATAGGGGACGACCTTCGTCCTTTCTCTCTATTCTGCCGTGGTCGAGCTTTAAGTCTTAACTTCGTACCTTACAACTCAGGCAAGAACTCCTTCTTTGACTGGTCCATCTTGAACACCTTCAAGATCATGTCAAGGTATGTGCTCATTTGAAAGTATTATTAAGCATTTTGATCTATCCTTATAGATCTTGATGCTCAATGTTCAAGTAGCTTAATCCAGGCTTTCCATTGAAAAACACTTTTCAAATAACCCTATATGCTTTCTAGAAATTCTACATCATTTCTGATCATCAATATGTCAACAACATATACTCATCAGAAATTCTATAGTGCTCCCACTCACTTCTTTGGAAATACAAGTTTCTCATAAACTTTGTACAAACCCAAAATCTTTGATCATCATCAAAGCATACATTCCAACTCCGAGATGCTCACTCCAGTCCTTAGAAGGATCGCTGGTGCTAGCATACCTTTTAGCATCCTTAGGATCGACAAAACTTTTCTGATTGTATTGCATACAACCTTTCCTCACGAAAATCGGTAAGGAAACTCGTTTTGACATCCATCTGCCAGATTTCATAAATACAGCTAATGCTAACATGAATCCGACGGACTTTAAGCATCGCTACGGATGAGAAAATCTCATCGTAGTCAACTCCTTGAACTTGTGAAAAAACTCTTCGCCACAAGTCGAGCTTCATGGACGGTGACATTACCGTCCACGTTCGTCTTCTTCTTAAAGATCCATTTATCTCAATGGCTTGCCGATCATCGGGCAAGTCCACCAAAGTCCATGCTTTGTTCTGATACATGGATCCTATCTCGGATTTCATGGCTTCTAACCATTTGTTGGAATTTGGGCCCACCGTCGCTTCTCCATAGCTCGTAGGTTCATTGTTGTCTAGCAACATGACCTTCAAGACAGGATTACTGTACCACTCTGAAGTAGTACGTATCCTTGTCACCCTACGAGGTACGGCAGTGACTTGATCCGAAACTTCATGATCATTATCATAAGCTTCTACTTCAATTGGTGTAGGTGCCACATGAACAACTTCTTGTTCCCTGATACACACTGGTTGAAGTGATGGTTCAATAACCATATCAAGTCTCCACCATCCTCCCACTCAACTCTTTCGAGAGAAACCTTTCCTCGAGAAAGGACCCGATTCTAGAAACAATTCATATTGCTTTCGGATCTGAGACAGGAGGTATACCCAACTGTTTTGGGTGTCCTATGAAGATGCATTTTATCCGCTTTGGGTTCGAGCTTATCAATCCTGAAACTTTTCCACATAAGCGTCGTAGCCCCAAACCTTTAAGAAACGACAACTTAGGTTTCGGTGTCATCTCAACGGAATTACGTGGTGCCCTATTTAAAGTGAATGTGGTTGTCTCTAATGCCTAACCCATGAACGATAGTGGTAATTCGATAAGAGACATCATGGTACGCACCATATCCAATAGGGTGCAACTATGATGTTCGGACACACCATCACTCTATGGTGTTCCAGGCGGTATTAATTGCGAAACAATTTCCACAATGTCTTAATTGTGTGCCAAAACTCGTAACTCAGATATTCATCTCTTTGATCATATCATAGACATTTTATCCTCTTGTCACAATGATCTTCTACTTCACTCTGAAATTACTTGAACCATTCAATAATTCAGACTTGTGTTTCATCAAGTAAATATTCTCAACATCTACTCGAATCATCTGTGAAGTAAGAACATAACGATATTCACTGCATGCCTCAGCACTCATTGGACTGCACACATCAAAATGTGTTACTTCCAACAAGTTGCTATCTTGTTCCATCTTACTGAAAATGAGGCTTTTCAGTCATCTTGCCCATGTGGTATGATTTGCATATCTCAAGTGATTCAAAATCAAGTGAGTCCGAACGATCCATTTGCATGGAGTTTCTTCATGCATATACACCAATAGACATGGTTCGCATGTCTCAAACTTTTCAAAAATGAGTGAGTCCAAAGATCCATCAACATGGAGCTTCTTCATGCGTTTTATACCATTATGACTTACATGGCAGTGCCACAAGTAAGTGGTACTATCATTACTATCTTATATCTTTTGGCATGAAAATGTGTATCACTGCGATCGAGATTCAATAAACCATTCAGGTTTAATACTAATCTTGATGGTAGAGGGAGCGTGCGATGTTTGATTATATCAAACTTGGAAACACTTCCAACACATATCGTCAGCTCTCCTTTAGCTAGTCTCCGTTTATTCCGTAGCCTTTTATTTCGAGTTACTAACACTTAGCAACCGAACCGGTATCTAATACCCTGGTGCTACTAGGAGTACTAGTAAAGTACACATTAACATAATGTATATCCAATATACTTCTATCGACTTTGCCAGCCTTCTCATCTACCAAGTATCTAGGGTAATTCTGCACCAGTGGCTGTTCCCCTTATTACAGAAGCACTTAGTCTCGGGTTTGGGTTCAACCTTGGGTCTCTTCACTAGAGCAGCAGCTGAATTGCCGTTTCATGAAGTATCCCTTTGTTCCCTTGCCCTTCTTGAAACTAGTGGTTTCACCAACCATCAACAATTGATGCTCCTTCGTGATTTCTACTTTCGCGGTGTCAAACATCGCGAATACCTCAAGGATCATCATATCTATCCCTGATATGTTATAGTTCATCATGAAGCTCTTGCAGCTTGGTGGTAATGACTTTGGAGAAACATCACTATCTCATCTGGAAGATTAACTCCCACTCGATTCAAGTGATTGTTGCACTCAGACAATCTGAGCACAAGCTCAACGATTGAGCTTTTCTCCCTTAGTTTGTAGGCTAAGAAAATTGTCGGAGGTCTTATACCTCTTGACGTGGGCACGAGCCTGAAATCCCAATTTCAGCCCTTGAAACATCTCATATGTTCCGCGACGTTTCGAAAACGTCTTTGGTGCCTCTACTTAAACCATTTAACTGAACTATCACGTAGTTATCAAAACGTGTATGTTCGATGTTCGAAACATCCACAAACGACGTTTGGGGTTCAGCACACTGAGCAGTGCATTAAGGACATAAGCTTTCTACTTTTCGCATAATTGCTACTATCAAGTTTCAACTATATTTTCTCTAGGAACATATCTAAAACAGTAGAACTAAAGCGCGAGCTACGACATAATTTGCAAAAGGTCTTTTGACTATGTTCAAGATAATTAAGTTCATCTTATGAACTCCCACTTAGATAGACATCCCTCTGGTCATCTAAGTGATCACATGATCCGAGTCAACTAGGCCGTGTCCGATCATCACGTGAGACGGACTAGTCATCATCGGTGAACATCTTCATGTTGATCGTATCTACCATACGACTCATGCTCGACCTTTCGGTCTCCGTGTTCCGAGGCCATGTCTGCACATGCTAGGCTCGTCAAGTTAACCCTAAGTGTTTTCGCTGTGTAAAACTGTCTTACACCCGTTGTATGTGAACGTAAGAATCCATCACACCCGATCATCACGTGGTGCTTAGAAGCGACGAACTGTAGCAACGGTGCACAGTTAGGGGAGAACACTTCTTGAAATTTTGTAAGGGGTCATCTTATTTACTACCGTCGTCCTAAGCAAACAAGATGCATAAACATGATAAACATCACATGCAATCAAATAGTGACATGATATGGCCAATATCATTTTGCTCCTTTTGATCTTCATCTTCGGGGCTCCATGATCATCATCGTCACCGGCACGACACCATGATCTCCATCATCGTGTCTTCATGAAGTTGTCACGCCAACGACTACTTCTACTTCTATGACTAACGCGTTTAGCAATAAAGTAAAGTAGTTTACATGGCGTTCTTCAATGACACGCAGGTCATACAATAAATAAAGACAACTCCTATGGCTCCTGCCGGTTGTCATACTCATCGACATGCAAGTCGTGAATCCTATTACAAGAACATGATCAATCTCATACATCACATATCATTCATCACATTCTTCTTGGCCATATCACATCACATAGCATACCCTGCAAAAACAAGTTAGACGTCCTCTAATTGTTGTTGCATGTTTTACGTGGCTGCTATGGGTTTCTAGCAAGAACGTTTCTTACCTACGCAAGACCACAACGTGATATGCCAATTGCTATTTACCCTTCATAAGGACCCTTTTCATCAAATCCGTTCTGACTAAAGTGGGAGAGACTGGCACCCGCTAGCCACCTTATGCACCAAGTGCATGTCAATCGGTGGAACCTGTCTCACGTAAGAGTACGTGTAAGGTTGGTCCGGGCCGCTTCATCCCACAATACCGTCGAAACAAGATTGGACTAGTAACGGTAAGCATATTGAACAACATCAACACCCACAACTACTTTGTGTTCTACTCGTGCAAAGAATCTACGCAATAGACCTAGCTCATGATGCCATTGTTGGGGAACGTAGCAGAAATTCAAAATTTTCCTACGTGTCACCAAGATCTATCTATGGAGAGACCAGCAACGAGTAGAAAGAGAGTGCATCTACATACCCTTGTAGATCGCTAAGCGGAAGCGTTCAAGTGAACGGGGTTGATGGAGTCGTACTCGTCGTGATTCAAATCACCGATGATCCTAGTGCCGAACGGACGGCACCTCCGCGTTCAACACACGTACAGCCCGGTGACGTCTCCCACGCCTTGATCCAGCAAGGAGAGAGGGAGAGGTTGAGGAAGACTCCATCCAACAGCAGCACAACGGCTGGTGGTGGTGGAGGAGCGTGGCAATCCAGCAGGGCTTCGCCAAGCACCATGGGAGAGGAGGAGTAGGGAGAGAGGTAGGGCTGTGCCAGAACTTCGTGTATAGCTCCCATGCGCCTCCCCACTATATATAGGGGTGGAGGGGCTGGTTTCTTGCCCTCCAAGTCCATTGGGGCGTTGGCCAAGGTGGGAGGAAAGAAATCTCATTATTTCCTTCCCCACCGATTGTTATCCCCCCTTTTTAGGGATCTTGATCTTATCCCTTCGGGATATGATCTTATTCCTTCTAAGGGGGGATCTTGGTGCGCCTTGACCAGGGGTGTGGGGCCTTGCCCCCACTACCCACGTTCATGTGGGCCCCCCCATGCAGGTGGGCCCCACTCCGGAACCTTCTAGAACCTTCCCGGTACAATACCGAAAAATCCTGAACATTTTCCGGTGGCCAAAATAGGACTTCCCATATATAAATCTTTACCTCCGGACCATTCCGGAACTCCTCGTGATGTCCGGGATCTCATCCGGGACTCCGAACAACATTCGGTAACCACATACAAACTTCCTTTATAACCCTAGCGTCATCGAACCTTAAGTGTGTAGACCCTACGGGTTCGGGAGACATGTAGACATGACCGAGACGTTCTCCGGTCAATAACCAACAGCGGGATCTGGATACCCATGATGGCTCCCACATGTTCCACGATGATCTCATCGGATGAACCACGATGTCAAGGACTTAATCAATCCCGTATTCAATTCCCTTTGTCTATCGGTATGTTACTTGCCCGAGATTCGATCGTCGGTATCCAATACCTTGTTCAATCTCGTTACCGGCAAGTCACTTTACTCGTTCCATAACACATCATCCCGTGATCAACTCCTTGGTCACATTGCGCATATGATGATGTCCTACCGAGTGGGCCCAGAGATACCTCTCCGTTTACACGGAGTGACAAATCCCAGTCTCGATCCGCATAAAACAATAGATACTTTCGGAGATACCTGTAGTGCACCTTTATAGTCACCCAGTTACGTTGTGACGTTTGATACGCTCAAAGCACTCCTACGGTATCCAGGAGTTACACGATCTCATGGTCAAAGGAAGAGATACTTGACATTGGCAAAGCTCTAGCAAACGAACTACACGATCTTTGTGCTATGCTTAGGATTGGGTCTTGTCCATCACATCATTCTCCTAATGATGTGATCCCGTTATCAACGACATCCAATGTCCATAGCCAGGAAACCATGACTATCTGTTGATCACAACGAGCTAGTCAACTAGAGGCTCACTAGGGACATATTGTGGTCTATGTATTCACACGTGTATTACGATTTCTGGATAATACAGTTATAGCATGAATAAAAGACAATTATCATGAACAAGGAAATATAATAATAATACTTTTATTATTGCCTCTAGGGCATATTTCCAACAGGTATTACTGTTGTCCCTAATGATAAAGATGAATTGATTCTGTAAAGAATTATCACAGGTTATAGGATGGCAATTGATTTCCGCAAATTAAATAAGGCTAGTAAGAAAGATCATTACCCCTTACCTTTTATTGATCAAATGCTAGAAAGATTATGCAAACATACACATTATTGCTTTCTTGATGGTTATTCTGGTTTCTCTCAAATACCTATGTCGGCTAGAGATCAATCAGAGACTACTTTTACATGCCCTTTTGGTACTTTTGCTTATAGACGTATGCCTTTCGGTTTATGTAATGCACCTGCTACCTTTCAAAGATGCATGATGGCTATATTCTCTGATTTTTTGTGAAAAAAATTGTGAGGTTTTCATGGACGAATTTTCCATCTATGGTTCCTCTTTTGATGATTGCTTGAGCAATCTTGATCGAGTTTTGCAGAGATGTGAAGAAACTAATCTTGTGTTGAATTGGGAAAAGTGCCACTTTATGGTTAATGAAGGTATTGTCTTGGGGCACAAAGTTTCTGAAAGAGGTATTGAAGTTGATAAAGCCAAGGTTGATGCTATTGAAAAGATGCCATGTCCCAAGGACATCAAAGGTATAAGAAGTTTCCTTGGTCACGCTGGATTTTATAGGAGGTTCATTAAGGACTTCTCAAAAATTTCTCGGCCTCTAACTAATTTATTACAAAAAGATGTACCATTTGTCTTTGATGATGATTGTGTAGAAGCATTTGAAATACTCAAGAAAGCATTAGTCTCTGCACCTGTTGTTCAGCCATCTGATTGGAATTTACCCTTTGAAATTATGTGTGATGCTAGTGATTATGTTGTAGGTGCTGTTCTAGGGCAAAGAGTTGATAAGAAATTAAATGTTATCCATTATGCTAGTAAGACTCTAGACAATGCTCAAAGAAATATGCTACTACCGAAAAGGAACTTTTAGCAGTTGTATTTGCTTGTGATAAATTCAGACCCTATATTGTTGATTCTAAAGTAACCATTCACACTGATCATGCTGCTATTAAATATCTTATGGAAAAGAAAGATGCAAAACCTAGACTTATTAGAT
>NC_041386.1:700707624-700750097 GCF_002162155.2 Triticum dicoccoides | reverse complement strand
GAATAGGCGTTCTAAAATAATTACGGTAGAGGCTTGAACAAATGCGGAATAAACCTAGTGGTTAATTTGTCAAGCACAAAACCTACAACAACTAGGCTCACCTATGTGCACCAACAACTTATGCTAAGCAAGATAAGCAACTATGTGATAGCAAGATATATGACAAAGAACAATATGGCTGTCACAAAGTAAAGTGCATAAGTAAAGGGCTCGGGTAAGAGATAACCGAGGCACGCGGAGACGATGATGTATCCCGAAGTTCACACCCTTGCGGATGCTAATCTCCGTTTGAAGCGGTGTGGAGGCACAATGCTCCCCAAGAAGCCACTAGGGCCACCGTAATCTCCTCACGTCCTCGCACAATGCAAGATGTCGTGATTCCACTAAGGGACCCTTGAGGGCGGTCGCCGAACCCGTACAAATGGCGACCCTTGGGGGCGGTCACCGAACCTGTACACTTTGGCAACCCTTGGGGGCGGTCACCGGTACCCGTCAAATTGCTCGGGGCGATCTCCACAACCTAATTGGAGACCCCGACGCTTGCGCGGAGCTTTACACCACAATGATTGAGCTCCGAACACCACCAACCGTCTAGGGCGCCCAAGCACCCAAGAGGAACAAGCTCAAGGGCACCAAGCACCCAAGAGTAATAAGCTTCTCAAACTTCACTTCCACGTATCACCGTGGAGAACTCAAACCGATGCACCAAATGCAATGGCAAGGGCACACGGAGTTCTCAAGTCCTTCTCTCCCAAATCCCACCAAAGCAACTAATGCTAGGGAGGAAAATGAGAGGAAGAACAAAAGAAGAACACGAAGAATTCCAAGATCTAGATCCAAAGGGTTCCCCTCACAAAAAGGAGAAAGTGATTGGTGGGAATGTGGATCTAGATCTCCTCTCTCTTTTCCCTCAAAAACTAGCAAGAATCCATGGAGGGATTGAGAGTTAGCAAGCTCGAAGAAGGTCAACAATGGGGAAAGAACACGAGCTCAAAGGATAAGGTTCAATGGGGAAGAAGACCCCCTTTTATAGGACTCCCCGAATCCAACCGTTATGTGCTCAGGTCGTGCACAAGCAGTACTACCGCTTGGAGGAGCGGTACTACCGCTTAGCACGCTCAAAACAGCCCAAACGAGAGAGAAAACACGAGTTTTTGGTCCGGGGCGGTACTACCGCTTAGGAGCCACGGTAGTACTGCTCTGGAGCGGTACTACCGCTCAGGAGCCGCGGTAGTACCGCTCTAGAGCGGTAGTAAAAAATTACATCCGCTCTAGTCGCGGTAGTACCGCTGCAGCCTTCACCAAAACAGCCACAACTTTTGCAAACGGACTCCGAATTCGATGAAACCAAGTTTGTTGGAAAGCTAGCGACAAGGGCTAACACAATCTTGAAAGAAATATCAATAAGAAGCAACTTTTAAAAGGCCCATAAGAAAATGGTGAGAACCCTTCCTCGGATAAGACCGGTAAAACCTCCAACACCGAAAACATCATAGAAGACGCGTGCGAACTCCGTTTTCGATGAACTCAAGCTTGTCATCAAGATGAACATGAGATCTAAGACTCACAAAGAGAATCAAACAAGAACCAAGAAACATGATGCAAGGATGCAATGGTTTGAGCTCTCTACGAATGATACGATCAAGCAACTCATCGAGAGCCCCCCTTGATAGTACGGCAATCGATCCTATAATTAACCCGGTCTCCCACAACTACCATGAGACCGGTAAAATAGAAAACCTATCAAGGGCAAACCTTTTCCTTGCACATGGTCCACTTGAGCTAGATGATGACAATCTTCACTCCCTCAAGTTGGACCACCTTTCTTTATTGTGTTGGCTCGATGAAGACTAGATGATTGCTCCCCCATAGTCCACTATGGGTGAGCCACTCTTCGGGTCATCTTCACAAGTCTATTGACACCACAATGGATGGAAAGATTCAAGCACTTGATCTCTTCGTGATGCTTCACTTGAACTTGCACACGGCAATCTTGATGACGATCACCACTTGATGTCATCCTTTCCATGGGTTGTATGATATATTCCTCTTGATGCAAGCCCATGGATACGTACCTAACCCCACATAGAACTCTCACATAGACCATGGGTTAGTACACAAAGTGAAATGGACAATGCTTACCATACCATGGGATCACTTGATCCCTCTCGGTACATCTTCTACTCTTTGTGAGTTAATCAACTTGATTCACTATTGACTTGGTCTTGATCAACCTTGAATCTTTGAAACTCTCTTCATTTGGATGATGTATTGAAGGTAAACATGAATGATCACACAACCTTCTTCTTCAAGACATGCTTGCAATAAGCTCAACACTCGCATGACCAATCTTTGGATAATTCCTTAATAGCACCTTGGTCAACTCATAAACTCCTTGAAACCAACACATGGACTTCAAGAAAAGCCTATGGACAAATCCTTCAAATATAACTCAAGACAACCATTAGTCCATAGAGATTGTCATCAATTACCAAAACCAAACATGGGGGCACCGCATGTTCTTTCAATCTCCCCCATTTTGGTAATTGATGACAATCACTTTCAAGAGAGTTTATACAAGGAATTATGCATCACCATGCAATAGAACAACCAATGATGCATGAGAATGAGATGCAAATGCTTAGGAACCAAAACCAAAGCAAGGAGAAAACTCAGAAGACTTCTCCACAAAACTCTCTGAAACTCCTCCCCCATTGGCATCGATTGCCAAAATGGGTGAAAAGCTAAGAAGGCCAAAATAAAAGGTGTTCCTCCATAAACTGTGTATTTCTCAACAAGAGAGTGGAATGCAATACACATATCCAACTGCAAATACTTGGAGGAAGACAAACTATATTGAGGCCCAAAGATTGCAACAAAAATATATGACACAAAGACATAACAAAGAGAGACACAAGCAATCAGAAGATACCAATTGAAGCAAGCAATCAACGGATATCAATTGAACCAACTAGACCAATGATCCTACATGCCACAAGAATAAAGAAATTATGATAAGCGCAAAGGAGTGTTCTAAAGAAACTAGAGAAGCTCCCCATGATTTGTGCACACATAAGAATTTTTGTATTTGAATACAAAGTGCACAAAATAGGATCATAGCTCCCCCAAAATCAATAGAAACTCACATCCAGTGCAAGTGAGCATATGGGAAACAAAGCCTAGGACTTGCAACAAGCACATGGTTGAGCAACATGTAACAGAGGCGACTTAAGAATGGGCTCAACCAAAAAGATGTGTGTGAGTCAAGGCAATGCATTAGAGAAGACTAATGTACGGATGAGCATTACGCATCAATATAGTCTTGAAAGAATGAGATACACGGTGAAAGGCATGTCATTCCCACACACAACTAGCAACCGGGTTCACAAGCTCACAATAAGCATAAGAGAACCTATGCTTGTGACAACCCGTGGTGAAGATAGACGAAGAGAGGCTCATCAAGACGAGGGATACCAAATAAGATGGCAAAAGCCTCGTAAAGATAAGCAAGAGGAAAATAATCTTCACCACACAAGAGTGCAACAAGATGCAACGATAGAGGACACGCACTCAAGGCAAAAGCTTTCACGGAGCCACCAAAGAAATAACATAAGAAAGACAGGGTGGACGTGAAAGAAAGGATATCAACTAGAGATGTAATTTCTCTCAAGTGTATAAGGTTCTATGTAGACGAAATCTTGATGATATATATATCTACAAAGAAGGATGTACACCCGAAATAGTTACAACACGAAGGAACAAGATATCCACAAGGAAGTCATAAATATACCAATAAGATATTTGCTTGGAAGCATAGCACTTGGCTAGATATGGTCTTATTGTATATAAATGAAGGCCAATCACACAACCATCAAAGACATCACAACTAGCAACAAGAGATCATCGTTGGGATGCTTTGAGAAAGGAAACAAGTATCACAAGATATGAAATGAATATCATGCCAAGATGCAACCTACACAAGGTTGAATGCAAGAAGGGAAAGCATGAATAGATACTTGTTACCGAGATATCATTAGAAGGAAGTAGTAGATACCAATTGAAGGTAGATAGTAGTTCATTGATCATCCTAGCTTGACTCCAATATGCACATGGTGACAACACCTTCCTTGAGAGTGAGCCGAGCATCCAATGTATCTCCAAAAGTTCCTAGAAGAACAACACAAACTAAACGGTACCCAAACTCATCGGGACCAAATAGTTAGAAACAGCAATACATAGGACAAACTCCACATAAATATGTGCATATAGATATGATAATGAATTTCATGCACATCTCATCCAAATTGAGACTAGGTGGAGTTTCCGCTATATATAGAGTCAAAGAAAGAAAGCATGCCAAATGAAATACATGAAGTAAACATGCATGCTCAAGACTTTCAAAACCCGAAACCAAAAGACAAAGAAATGCCAAGTGAAAAGGATACCAAATGGAGAAATCATCACTTGGAAGATATCATTAAAGATACATCAAGGAATGAGATATCCATTGATACACACTAAACTAAAGATGTCAAACTCCCAAAGAGAGGAAGGTTCCAAACAAACCAAGCTCTCGACAAAGTTTCATGATGGCACAAAGTACCAAAAAGGAATGGCTTGCCTTCCACCAAAACACACTTGATAAGGATCACAAGAAGAGTGTTCTAAAGAAAATAGAATAGCTCCCCCACGAGTTGTGCATTATATAGGATTTGTATTTGAATACAAAATGCACAAGGTGGGATCACCGCTTTCACTATATCTAGAAAACACTAGACAAGAACAAGAAATAAACAAGATCCACAAGTGGTATGGAAGACACGGGAGTTGACACAAACCTTGGCAAGAGAAAAGGCAAGTAAAACAAAAGCCAATGTAAAGATGATCAACAAATTCTACCACACATAAGACTATCAATTGTCAAAGACAAGAAGTATTTGGAAATAATTCCCGGTGGTAGATAACAAGGATATCCGACATCATCTTCACACCAAACACAAGCAAATTGCAACTTGTAGAGCTAACATGCCACCTAGGAACAAGATAATCTACAATATCAATTCTAGGTGACAATATCTCAAATGTACACATTTCCTAGGCTTGTAATATGCACTTAGCATATTACTCCCCCATAATGTGATACCAATAAGAACTTAACAAGAGGCAATAAGAGGAACAAACAAGAGATAATTATTGGACTATTTAGAATTTGAATTTCTAATGAGAGATATACCACCAAGCGACTAGATAATCTTGTAATGTCAATACTAGATGGTATTCCTCATGTACGCACATTTATAGGATTGTGAGGTGCACAAAGCACATCACTCCCCCAAAATGGGATGTTCCATTAATCTCTCACATGAGCCAACTATGATACAAACAAGAAGAAAAAAGGCTCAACGCACAACACACATGTACATGATGTGCAAACCAACACACACATACTTGATTGCTCAAGATAAGCAAGTTGGAAGCACAACATATACAAACACATGCAAGGAACAAAACCAAACACATGCAAGGGGGGGCAAGTAACTTTCAAAGTAAACAATTTAAGTACAAGTTACCGCAAGGAGGCACATTGGATATAAGATAGAAATTTGATAATCCAATTGACTTGGCTTGAGACAATAAGAATGATGAAGTCCCCTTAATTCTTCGTAATGTAGCCAAGTCTCCAATGCCCTCCAACCAACATCTATTGATCAAGTTTGAGCTTGGTGGTCCCCAACCGAGTTGGGTCCTAAGAGGTTAGTCACAATAGGCTTGGCTACCCAAATGGTTCTTTTCTTGACACCACTTTGAGTACCAACAAACTTGGCAAACACATTGCCAACCTTATCCTTCCCAAGAGAATAGACATCATCAATAATAATTGGGTTGGATAAGTTACCACTAGTGCATGAAGAAGCGAGGTGACCTTTCTCACGGCATAGGTAGCAATGTCTACTCTTCACTTTCTTCTCACTTGATTTCTCAACTTGAGAAGCATTAACTTGAGTCTTCTTGGGAAGAGGCCTTTCTTCAACTTGAGGTTGAGCATGTGATTGAACTTGTGCCCTCTTCCCTTGTTGCTTGAAACTAATGGCCTTCTTCTTCAATGGGCAAGATCTAACATGATGCCCTTCTACTTTGCACTTGAAGCAAACAATCTTGGCCGAATTCTTGACTTGTTCTTGGCCCTTCTTTTTGTTCATCTTGGACTTCTTCTTCTTATTGGAGTTGAATCCAAGTCCACCTTTGTCATTGGGGGATTTTTGCACACTCAAGATATTGTTGAGTGTGGATTTCCCTTGATGACTCTTTTCCAAGTCTTTCTTCAAAGAAGTGACTTGGGCCTTGAGCTCTTTGATTTCCTCTACATGGTTAGTCTCAACACAAGTACTAGAGGAAGTATAAGCTTCATCGTTAGAGCAACAAGGCAAGGAAAGCAATTCATCACAAGATGTACCAACATTGTGAGTAGATGAATTACAAGGACTAGCACATGGCAATATACTATTTGGACTAGAAGTAGTGCTAGTATCCACATGAGGCTCACTAGATGTTACCTTGGCAATCATGGACTCATGAGCTATCTTTAGCACACTATGGGATACTAGAAGATCATCATGAGAGCTTGAGAGCTTTTCATGACTTTCTTCAAATTTCCCATAATTGCTAGATAGCACCTCAAGTTGAGCCCGTAGCTCAACATTCTCCTTCAAAATGGATGCTTCACAAGTAATAGAGTTAGTAGCACAAGCATCATCATTTACAACAATAGGAGAGGACAACTTGGCAAGCTCTTTTAAATAAGAAGCTTCAAGTTGGGCATGAGACTCGGTGAGTTTGATGAGCTCACCCTTGATGACCCTTGAGCCATTTTCGAGGTGCTCAAAATCCTCAAGGAGTCTAGCATGAGAAACTCCAAGCTTAGCATTTTTAGCTTTGAAATCATTGGCCACCTCAAGAGCTCTATCATGAGATTCCCTCACTCTAGATAATTCTAGAGCAAAAGTCTCCTCAAGAGATTCGGAGGTGGTTTGTTCATGTTCAAGAGCTTGAGATAGCTCCGCGATCTCATTTGCGTAATCACGCCCATGAGCTTCCATTTTCTCAATGGTGACCTCATGCTCCTCGAGATGAGATTCCAACTCCTCAATATATTTCTTGCCCTCAATGGCAATGGACATAATTTCCATGAAGTTGGAACGAGCAATTTTATTTTTATGAAGAGCTTTAAAAACCATTTCCCCCTTAATTTTTAAGGAGGCAACATTATCATTCTCTTCATCATAATCAACATCATCATCATTCTTGCCATTATCAATATCATCACAAGATATATTGGGATTCAAATTGGGAGATACCTTTGAGGACTTGGCCATAAGGCAAAATGCAATAGATGATGATGTAGGATCCCTTGAAGCACCATAAAACACCACATCTTGTTCCATGGAGTGTTGGCTTTCCTCTACATTGTTAGCACAACAATTCGAGGAAATAGATGCATTTTTATCATGGCAACAAGACATAGCAAGCATATCATCATGAGATTTAGTCAAGCAATTTCTACATGATATGCAAGGACTATCAACACAAGCATGTGAAACATTTGGAGTGCTAGAAGTGTTAAAGTCCAAAGATGAAGCATTGCAATAAGAAAGTGATGAAGGATTATCAACAATAAGCACACTATCATCATTGCAATGAACACCACTACTCACCATGTCATTACCTTGTGGCGAACCACATGTAGGTGAAGTAGAAGAAGTTGAGAACATAACACGGCCGGAGGTGGGGGGAGAAAAATCATCCTTACAAAACTTGGACACGCCATATTTATCTTGAAGCTTTGTCCACAACTCATGAGCATCCCGGAACGACATGAGTTGAAATATAACTACATTGCTCAAAGCATCGAAAAGCACATTAGAAGCTTGAGCATTGAGATAAGAGTTTTTCTCATCCTCTAAAGATAATCTTTGGGGATCCTTTGGAGGAGAAAAACCCATATCTACAATTCGCTCTAAATTTGGGTCCATGACCCTAAAGAGATTAAGCATGCGAATTACCCAAACATCAAAATTTGTGCCATCGAAACCTAGAGTGTCAGAGAATCCTAATCCCCTAGTCGACATCTTTACTCTCTAGGCGGTTAACCCCAACAAAGAGAGACGAGGCTCTAATACCAATTGAAAGATCGTGGATGTCGCCTAGAGGGGGGGGGGGTGAATAGGCGTTCTAAAATAATTACGGTAGAGGCTTGAACAAATGCGGAATAAACCTAGTGGTTAATTTGTCAAGCACAAAACCTACAACAACTAGGCTCACCTATGTGCACCAACAACTTATGCTAAGCAAGATAAGCAACTATGTGATAGCAAGATATATGACAAAGACCAATATGGCTATCACAAAGTAAAGTGCATAAGTAAAGGGCTCGGATAAGAGATAACCGAGGCACGCGGAGACGATGATGTATCCCGAAGTTCACACCCTTGCGGATGCTAATCTCCGTTTGGAGCGGTGTGGAGGCACAATGCTCCCCAAGAAGCCACTAGGGCCACCGTAATCTCCTCACGCCCTCGCACAATGCAAGATGTCGTGATTCCACTAAGGGACCCTTGAGGGCGGTCACCGAACCCGTACAAATGGCGACCCTTGGGGGCGGTCACCGAACTCGTACACTTTGGCAACCCTTGGGGGCGGTCACCAGTACCCGTCAAATTGCTCGGGGCGATCTCCACAACCTAATTGGAGACCCCGACGCTTGCCCGGAGCTTTACACCATAATGATTGAGCTCCGAACACCACCAACCGTCTAGGGCGCCCAAGCACCCAAGAGGAACAAGCTCAAGGGCACCAAGCACCCAAGAGTAATAAGCTTCTCAAACTTCACTTCCACGTATCACCGTGGAGAACTCAAATCGATGCACCAAATGCAATGGCAAGGGCAGACAGAGTTCTCAAGTCCTTCTCTCCCAAATCCCACCAAAACAACTAATGCTAGGGAGGAAAATGAGAGGAAGAACAAAAGAAGAACACGAAGAACTCCAAGATCTAGATCCAAAGGGTTCCCCTCACAAAAAGGAGAAAGTGATTGGTGGGAATGTGGATCTAGATCTCCTCTCTCTTTTCCCTCAAAAACTAGCAAGAATCCATGGAGGGATTGAGAGTTAGCAAGCTCGAAGAAGGTCAACAATGGGGGAAGAACACGAGATCAAAGGATAAGGTTCAATGGGGAAGAAGACCCCCTTTTATAGGACCTCAACGAATCCAACCGTTATGTGCTCAGGTCGTGCACAAGCGGTACTACCGCTTGGAGGAGCGGTACTACCGCTTAGCACGCTCAAAACAGCCCAAACGAGAGAGAAAACACGAGTTTTTGGTCCGGGGCGGTACTACCGCTTAGGAGCCATGGTAGGACTGCTCTGGAGCGGTACTACCGCTCAGGAGCCGCGGTAGTACCTCTCTAGAGCGGTAGTAAAAAATTACATCCACTCTAGACGCGGTAGTACCGCTGCAGCCTTCACCAAAACAGCCACAACTTTTGCAAACGGACTCCGAATTCGATGAAACCAAGTTTGTTGGAAAGCTAGCGACAAGGGCTAACACAATCTTGAAAGAAATATCAATAATAAGCAACTTAGAAAAGGCCCATAAGAAAATGGTGAGAACCCTTCCTCGGATAAGACCGGTAAAACCTCCAACACCGAAAACATCATAGAAGACGCATGCGAACTCTGTTTTCGATGAACTCAAGCTTGTCATCAAGATGACCATAAGCTCTAAGACTCACAAAGAGAATAAAACAAGAACCAAGAAACATGATACAAGGATGCAATGGTTTGAGCTCTCTACGAATGATACGATCAAACAACTCATCGAGAGCCCCCCTTGATAGTACGGCAATCGATCCTATAACCCGGTCTCCCACAACTACCATGAGACCGGTAAAATAGAAAACCTATCAAGGGCAAACCTTTACCTTGCACATGGTCCACTTGAGCTAGATGATGACGATCTTCACTCCCTCAAGTTGGACCACCTTTCTTGATTGTGTTGGCTCGGTGAAGACTAGATGATTGCTCCCCCATAGTCCACTATGGGTGAGACACACTTCGGCTCATCTTCACAAGTCTATTGACACCACAATGGATGGAAAGATTCAAGCACTTGATCTCTTCGTGATGCTCCACTTGAACTTGCACACGGCAATCTTGATGACGATCACCACTTGATGCCATCCTTTCCATCGGTTGTATGATATCTTCCTCTTGATGCAAGCCCATGGATACGTACCTAACCCCACATAGAACTCTCACATAGACCATGGGTTAGTACACAAAGTGAAATGGACAATGCTTACCATACCATGGGATCACTTGATCCCTCTCGGTACATCTTCTACTCTTTGTGAGTTAATCAACTTGATTCACTATTGACTTAGTCTTGATCAACCTTGAATCTTTGAAACTCTCTTCATTTGGATGATGTATTGAAGGTAAACATGAATGATCACACAACCTTCTTCTTCAAGACATGCTTGCAATAATCTCAACACTCGCATGACCAATCTTTGGATAATTCCTTAATAGCACCTTGGTCAACTCATAAACTCCTTGAAACCAACACATGGACTTCAAGAAAAGCCTATGGACAAATCCTTCAAATATAACTCAAGACAACCATTAGTCCATAGAGATTGTCATCAATTACCAAAACCAAACATGGGGGCACCGCATGTTCTTTTAGCTTTCCTGATGAACAATTGAATGTCATAAGCACTTCTCGTAGTACTCCATGGTATGCTAATTATGCTAATTATATTGTTGCTAAATTTATACCACCTAGCTTCACATACCAACAAAAGAAAAAGTTTTTCTATGATTTGCGACATTACTTTTGGGATGACCCACATCTTTATAAAGAAGGAGTAGATGGTGTTGTTAGACGTTGTGTACCTGAGCATGAACAGGAACAGATCCTACGCAAGTGTCACTCCGAAGCTTATGGAGGACACCACGTTGGACATAGAACTGCACATAAGGTATTGCAATCCGGTTTTTATTGGCCCACTCTCTTCAAGGATGCCAGTAAGTTTGTTTTGCTTGCGATGAATGTCAAAGAATTGGTAATAGTATTAGACGTCAAGAAATGCCTATGAATTATTCACTTGTTATTGAACCATTTGATGTTTGGGGCTTTGATTATATGGGACCTTTTCCTGCCTCTAATGGATATACATATATTTTAGTTGTTGTTGATTACGTTACTAAGTGGGTAGAAGCTATTCCAACTAGTAGTGCTGATCATAACACCTCTATTAAAATGCTTAAGGAAGTTATTTTTCCGAGGTTTGGAGTCCCTAGATATTTAATGACTGATGGTGGTTCACACTTTATTCATGGTGCTTTCCCTAAAATGCTTGCTAAATATGACGTTAATCATAGAATTGCATCTCCATATCACCCGCAGTCTAGTGGTCAGGTAGAATTGAGCAATAGAGAGCTCAAATTAATTTCACAAAAGACTGTTAATAGGTCTAGAAAGAATTGGTCCAAGAAACTGGATGACGCATTATGGGCCTATAGAACTGCATATAAGAATCCTATGGGTATGTCTCCGTATAAAATGGTTTATGGAAAAGCATGTCACTTACCTCTCGAACTAGAACATAAGGCATATTGGGCTATTAAAGAGCTCAACTATGATTTCAAACTTGCCGGTGAGAAGAGGTTATTTGATATTAGCTCACTTGATGAATGGAGAACCCAAGCTTATGAAAATGCCAAGTTGTTTAAAGAAAAGGTTAAAAGATGGCATGACAAAAGGATACAAAAGCGTGAGTTTAATGTAGGTAATTATGTATTGCTATACAACTCTCGTTTAAGATTTTTTGCAGGAAAACTTCTCTCTAAATGGGAAGGTCCCTACGTTATCGAGGAGGTCTATCGTTCCGGTGCCATAAAAATCAACAACTTCGAAGGCACAAATCCTAAGGTGGTAAACGGTTAAAGGATCAAACACTATATCTCAGGTAATCCTATAAATGTTGAAACCAATATTATTGAAACCGTAACCCCGGAGAAATACGTAAGGGACACTTTCCAGACCATTCCAGACTCCGAAAAGGAATAGGTATGTGGTACGGCAAGTAAACCGACTCCAAAACAACTTTTAAGGCAATATTTCTCCGTTTTGGAATATTTAGAAAAATAGAAAAATAATTAGCAGTCCGGGAAGGACACGAGGCCTCCACGAGGGTGGAGGGCGCGCCCTACCCCCCTGGGCGCGCCCGCCTACCTCGTGAACACCTCGTGTGCCCTCCGGACTCCGTTTTCTTGCACGATACGTATTTTGGTCGGTAAAAATTCATTATATATTCTCCCGAAGGTTTTGACCACCGTATCACGCAAATATCCTCTGTTTTCGTTTCGAGTTGTTTTTCTGACAGGTCTAGATTATCATGACGAGCCCAAGTGCTTCCGAGGACAAGTTTTCAAGAAGGTGATCAACCCTTACCTCACGGAGGTGCTGCGACACCCTCAAACCATTGAGATGCGTGATGGGTTGCTGCACATCCGCGATGTTGAGGGACCAAAGGGAACCGGAAGCGTGGAGTCAAGGCTTGAAGCAATGGAGCAACAAGTTTTCAAGTGCCAGGGGATGGTGGAGCGTGGAATCAACGCTAGCCACAAGATGCTGGCGGAGTTCACCAACAACTACGTGCCGGATGCCAAGAACACCGAGGAGGCCATCTTCAAGCTACGTGAGAAGATCGAGCACCTCCAAGCCCAAATCTATGATCTACAAAATCAAAACTGTGAGTATGAATATAGATTCAAAAAGATGAGTTTGGCTGCATATTTGAGGATTCCGGAGACTCGATCATCCTTCTATGATGGTGAGCCTATGCCATGGAAGGTGGACGACAAGCCTGCATCATCAACAACACCTCCATCGTCAACAACGAAGAAGGAGACATAATCACATGAGTATGGGCACTCCCCTTGGCAACTGCCAAGCTTGGGGGAGGTGCCCTGGTATCGTATCACCATCACAACTCCTATCTTTACCGTTTTTTAGTTCGATCCTATTAGTAGTATCTTGATTTAGTAGAATAAAGTCATGGCATGATCTAGTTTTGAGTTTTGCTTTATGATCCTTCTTTGTAATCGAGTCCGTGAGCTATATAATAAAGAGTAGTGTTGAGTCAAGGGCTTGATTATTTTGCCATGATCTTGGGTAAATAGAAAGAAGAAAAAGAATAAAAAGAATCAAAGAGTTCATATTGATCTTATTGAAAGTAATGACTTCACATAGAAAGAGTATGATGACCAAAAGTTGTTGAGAGTTGGCAAATATAGTTTTGGTCATCGTTGCAATTAATAGGAAGTAATAAGGAAAGAGAGGTTTCACATATAGATATATTATCATTGACATCTTTTATGATTGGGAGCACTCATTAAAATATGACATGCTAAAGAGTTGAGGTTGGACAAGGAAGACAGCATAATGAGTTATGTTTTCATACATCTGAGATAAAGTATGTTGTCACGGATCCTCTAATGTGTTGAGCTTGCCTTTCCCCCTCATGCTAGCCAAATTCTCAGCACCAAGTAGAAATACTACTTGTGATTCCAAATACCCTTAAACCAGTTTAGCCATGAGAGTCCACCATATCTACCTATGGATTGAGTAAGATCCTTCAAGTAAGTTGTCAACGGTGCAAGCAATAAAAATTGCTCTCTAAATATGCATGACTTATTAGTGCGAAGAAAATAAGCTTTATAGGAACTTGTTGTGGAAGTAATAAAAGCGACGGACTGCATAATAAAGGTCCACATACAAGGGGCAATATAAAGTGATGTTCTTTTGCATTAAGATTTTGTGCATCAACCCTAAACGTGCATGACAACCTTTGCTTCCCTCTGCAAAGGGCCTATCTTTTATTATTATCCTCTACCTTATGCAAGAGTCACGGTGATCTTCACCTTTCCTTTTTCATTTTATCCTTTGGCAAACTCAGCATGTTGGAAAGAACATGATATATATATATATATAATTGGATGTAGGGGAGCATGAATTATTATTGTTGACATTACCCTTGAGGTAAAAGGTTGTGGGGCAAAACTATAAGCCCCTATCATTCTTTGTGTCCGATTAAAACTCCGTAAACACAAGTATTGCGTGAATATTAGCAATTATGAAGGACTAAGTGATAGTTGAGTGTGTGGACTTGCTTTTAAGCTCTGACATAGACTCTTTCCGATGTTATGATAAATTGCAATTGCTTCAATGACTGAGGTTATAATTTGTTGGTGCTCAATAAGTTTTCCGATTCATACTTTCGCATTGTGAAAAGATCATCACTTGAAAATAAGTAATCATATGACAAAATTTATATATGCTACTGTTATGGAAACAATCATGATGCCTTCATGCCCGTATTTTATTTTTATCGACGCCTCTACCTCTAAACAGGAGGACATATTTATTGTTATCGGCTTTTCGCTTGAGGACAAGCAAGGTCTAAGCTTGGGGGAGTTGATACGTCCATTTTGCATCATGCTTTTATATCAATATTTATTGCATTATAGGCTGTTATTTCACGTTATGTCACAAAACTTATGACTATTCTCTCTTATTTTACAAGGTTTACATGAAGAGGGAGAATGCCGGCAGCTGGAATTCTGGGCTGGAAAAGGAGCAAATATTGGAGACGTATTCTGTGCAACTCCAAAAGTCCTGAAACTCCATGAAATATCTTAAAATAAATAAAGAAAAATCGTCGCCAAAGATGAAGGCCAGGGGGCCCACACCCTACTCACGAGGGTGGGGGGCGCCCCCTGGGGCGCGCCCCCTACCTCCTGGGCCCCCTGGTGGCTCTCCGACGCCCATCTTCTCCTATATGAAGTCTTTCGATGAGAAAAAAATAGAAGGCAACCTTTCGGGGCGAGACTCCGCCGCCACGAGGCGGAACCTTGGCGGAACCAATCTAGGGCTCCGGCAGAGCTGTTCTGCCGGGGACACTTCCCTCCGGGAGGGGGAAATCATCACCATCATCATCACCAACGCTCCTCTCATCGGGAGAGGGCAATCTCCATCAACATCTTAACCAGCACCATCTCATCTCCAAACCCTAGTTCATCTCTTGTATCCAATTCTTGTCTCCAAGTCCGGGATTGGTGCTAGTAGGTTGCTAGTAGTGTTGATTACTCCTTGTAGTTGATGCTAGTTGGTTTATTTGGTTGAAGATCATATGTTCAGATCCTTTATGCATATTATTACCCCTCTGATTATGAACATGAATATGCTTTGTGAGTAATTACATTTGTTCCTGAGGACAAGGGAGAAGTCTTGCTATTAGTAGTCATGTGAATTTGGTATTCGTTTGATATTTTGATGAGATGTATGTTGTCTAGCCTCTTGTGGTGTTATGTGAATTTCGACTACATAACACTTCACCATTATTTGGGCCTAGAGGAAGGCATTGGGAAGTAATAAGTAGATGATGGGTTGCTAGAGCGACAGAAGCTTAAACCCTAGTTTATGCGTTGCTTCGTAAGGGGCTGATTTGGATCCATATGTTTCATGCTATGGTTAGGTTTACCTTAATACTTTTGTTGTAGTTGCGGGTTCTTGCAATAGAGGTTAATCATAAGTGGGATGGTTGTTCAAGTAAGAACAGCACCCAAGCACCGATCCACCCACATATCAAATTATCAAAGTACCAAACGCGAATCATATGAGCGTGATGAAAACTAGCTTGACGATATTCCCATGTGTCCTCGGGAGCGCTTTTCCTATTATAAGAGTTTGTCCAGGCTTGTCCTTTGCTACAAAACGGATTGGACCACCTTGCTGCACTTTATTTATTTTTGTTACTTGTTGCTCGTTACAATTTATCTTATCACAAAACTATCTGTTACCACTTATTTCAGTACTTGTAGAGAATACCTTGCTGAAAACCGCTTATCATTTCCTTCTGCTCCTCGTTGGGTTCGACACTCTTACTTATCGAAAGGACTACGATAGATCCCCTATACTTGTGGGTTATCAGGTGGGATCACGGATCCGATGACGGCTGGCAGGCGTGTCAGCAACCGGATCCAGGGACAGCCGGATGCTGATGACCTGCAGCTAGCGTGCGCCAAGTGGTCGGCCATGCTTCGAGATGTCGAGGCAACTACAGGTATGTCGTTCGATAAGAGTAATTCAATTATGCATTTCACCGAGCTTGAAATTGTTGATAAGGCAAACGACCTAGGTATATCTTTGGGTTCAAATGATAAAGCGGTTGCGAAATCCGTAAATGATATTTTAGACTTAGAAGCAGAGCGGGCTTCACAAATTATTTGAAATCTTGCATCAGTCAAACCTATGAATGACGATGACATGAAAATTTTAGGAATAGTTGCTCTTGAAAATATATGCAACAATCTCTTGCCTAGTGCGGAGGCCGAAGATGAGGAGGGGTCGGAGAATACGGACACTGTAGATCCTCTAATGAAGGAGGGCACTGTCTTGTCTTCTGCCGATCCTATGTTCTCGAAGGATGGTGGGGAGAAGCCCAAACGTCCGTGGAAACGGAAAATCTATCATACTTCGGCGGTTCGTAGAAGTGCTAGGGTTAAGCTTAAGAAAAAATTCCATGATGAATTATGAAAGGAATCTTTTGGAATAGCAAAGGTCTAGCTGACTTGGCTCAATGAAGGTTCTTGGCTGAGACAACGATAGAGCAACAATTAGATTTTATTGCATTACTGGAAACACGACGATGTAACTTCACCTTACAATTCCTTGGAACTTTATCCGGAGGAATTGATTTTGATTGGCAAATCTTACCTCCTAGAGGAAGATCTAGTGGGATTTTACTAGGGTTTCGGTGTGAAACACTTGAGGTGCTTAACATACTTCGGGGTGATTTTGCGGTCAAGTTTTGGGTGAGATCAAAATTGGATGGTTTCCGATGGTCTCTCGTGGCTGTATACGGGGCTACACAACCTGAACTCAAACCGTATTTTTTTTACCCGACTTGGTACGGATATGTGGAGATGAAACTCGGCCAATCCTAGTCGGCGGAGACTTTAATGTAATTCGGAGGAGAGATGAAAATAATAATGACAAATTTGATGGTCGTTGGTCTATGATGTTTAACATGATTATCGAGACTCTTAATTTGATAGAAACTGAGCACCCGGTAGACAATTTACTTGGGCCAATTCTTTGCCCACTCTGACTTATGAGAAGTTGGATAGGGTTCTCGCTAGTGTGGAATGGGAACAAAAATACCCACTGGTGTCGGTCCATGCGATACAGAGACCAATCTCAGACCACACCACTTCTTGTAGACTCGGGAGGGGCTACCCATGTTGCGAACAAGAATGCTTTCGCTTTTGAACTAGGTTGGTTCGAGAAAGAAAACCTTTTAGAGATCATTGCACGCGAATGGGCAAAGCCTATTACTGGAAGAACTAGTATTGAGAGATGGCAAAATAAAATCGTACATCTGAGACAATTTTTACGAGGTTGGGCCAGAAACGAGAGTGGGATTTACAAACAAGAAAAGAGCGACTCATTCAATTAATTGAAGCGCTAGATTTAAAATCTGAAAGTAACCTTCTTACGGTTGATGAGCAAAGCTCCAAGTCCGAAGCTGAACAAGGATTACGAGCTCTTCTTAGCGAAGAAGAGCTCAAGTGGGCATTGCGTGCTAAAGTACTTAAGGTTGTCCAAGGGGATGACAATACACAATTCTTTCATATGATTGCGAATGGTAAACATAGGAAGAAGAAAGTCATCCAACTCGAGAAGGACGAGGGGACAATTGTGGGGCATGAGAATCTGAAAGCTTATATCTCTAATTACTATAAACAACCTTTTGTGCATCCGGAAGCAAGCATGGTGGCCCTAGATGAATCTGTTATTGGAGATATACCTCAGCTCCAGGTCGAGGAGAATGATATTCTTTCTGCACCTTTACTGAGAAGGAGGTTCTGGATGCAATCTCGCAAATGAAACCGAATAAAACACCGGGACCAGACGGGTTTCCAGCTGAATTCTATAAGAAATGTTGGCATATTATTAAGGATGATCTTATGTCTATGTTTCATGATTTCTTTAGAGGTCATTTAGAGCTGTTTCATCTTAACTTTGGCATGATTACGCTGTTGCCAAAGAAAGAAGAGGCAGTTCAGATCGAGCAATTTAGGCCCATATGTCTTCTCAATGTGAGTTTCAAAATTTTCACAAAGGTGGGTACCAATAGATTGACACAGATTGCTCATTCAGTGGTACAACCGAGCCAGACATACTTGAAGGGGTGGTCGTCTTGCATGAAATGCTTCATGAAATTCATTCGAAGAAGCTAGATGGGGTTATCTTCAAAGTGGATTTTGAGAAGGCATATGATAAAGTTAAGTGGCCTTTTCTTCAGCAGGCAATGCACATGAAAGGATTTAGTGACGCCTGGCGGAACCAAGTGGGGTCTCAAATCTAGAAGGGTAGTGTCGGCATCAAGGTTAATGATGACATCGGTCATTATTTTCAGACACACAAGGGTTTGAGACAAGGGGATTCCATGTCTCCTCTCGTGTTTAATATAGTGGCCGATATGCTGGTCATTCTTATTGGTAGGGCCAAGCAGCATGGTCAGGTGGATGTGTTAGTCCCTCATCTAGTCGATGGAGGAGTATCCATCTTACAATACGCTGACAACACTATCTTATTCATGGAACATGACATTGCTAAGGCAGGCAATATGAAACTTATTTTATGTCTCTTCGAACAATTGTCAGGTTTAAAGATAAACTTTCACAAGAGCGAGTTGTTCTGCTTTGGGAAAGGCCAAAGACGAGCAAGACACATATAGACAATTGTTTGGGTGTGAATTAGGTTCTTTACCATTTAGTTATTTGGGCATACCGATTCATCACCGTAAGTTATCTAACAAAGAATGGAAGTGTATTGGAGATCGAATTGAAAAAAAAAGCTTAGCTGCTGGAAGGGCAAGCTTATATCTTATGGAGCTGGACTAGTGATGATTAACTCGGTACTGACTAATATGTTGATGTTCCTATTATCATTCTTTGAAATACCGAAAGGGGTACGGAAGCGGCTTGATTTCTTCAGATCTCGGTTCTTCTGGCAGTCAGATGAGGCCAAGAGGAAATATCGTCTCGTGCGATGGGATATCCTTTGCCGACCTAAAGACCAGGGGGGTCTTGGTATTGAGAACTTAGGAATCAAGAATAAATGCCTTATGAGCAAATGACTCTACATGTTAGAGACAGAGCCGGGGGGCATGTGGGCACAGATTTTATGCAATAAGTATTTACAGTCAAAAACGCTAGCGCAGGTTACCATATATAAGACGAACTGACTCGCCATTCTGGAAGGGGCTTATGAGAATGAAGGACTTGTTCTTTTGTAGGGTCAAATTCTTGGTTGGCAATGGGATGTCAACAAGATTTTTGGAGGATACGTGGTTAGGAGAGACACCCCTGGCCGTACAATATCTCAACCTTTATAACATTGTGCAATGTAAAGAGGATTACGTTGGCACAGTGTTCCAAATGATTCCCTTGAATATTCAGTTCAGACACGCGTTAGTTGGTGAGCGATGGACTGCCTGGATGCACTTGGTTTGGAGATTGATAGATGTTCAACTCTCCGATCACCCGGATTCGACGCGATGGAAATTAACTAAAAATGGGGTTTTTACGGTGAAAACCTTCTATTTGGATTTAATTAACTCTGGCCCAATCTCAAGATCGTTGCATATTTGGAGGGTTAAGGTGCCCTTGCGTATCAAAAAATTTATGTGGTTCATCCACAAGCAAGTAATACTCACCAAGGACAACTTAATCAAGAGGTGATGGGTAGGTAGTTCACGTTGTTGTTTCTGTGATCATGATGAAACAATACAACATCTATTCCTTAAATGCCCACTTGCCAAATTGCTTGGGAGAATGATTTCTATAGCCTTCAACATTAATCCTCCAGTTGACATTGAGTCGTTGTTTGGAACGTGGTTAGCTGGGGTTGAGTATACTACTGCGACTTGTATTCGGATTGAAATATGTGCGCTTTTATAGGCTATATGGAACTGTAGGAATGATTTGATATTTAACAGACAACACACTTTAACTTTCTTGCAGGTCATCTTCAGAGCTACTGCATGGATCCATACGTGGTCCTTAATCACTCCTATGGACTCCAGGGAGCCTTTGGTTACTAGGTGCAACTAGTGGGAGATGGTAGCATGGGCTATATTCAACCGGTTCGGATGGCGGTCACATTGCAGGATAGGAGTCTAGGAAGCTTATCCTTCATGTCGCCGTACCGGTTGTGATTGCCAGCATGTTTTTCTTCTTTTTTTTGCTCCACTTGCGAGCTGTAATACTTTTATGACTTTGTGCTACTTTGTGGATCTCTTAATAAGATGGTTGCATGCATCATTATGTTGCAGAGGCCGGGGGTACGCCTCCATTTCCAAAATATATATATATGCAGCCCTGTTAAAGTTGTATGTGGGGATGGCAGGGGTTTCTATAAGCTCAATAAGGCGCACATCGTGCTTATTCCAAAAATAGCGGAGGCCTTGGAGGTTAAGGATTTTCTTCCCATTATACTCCCACATAGTTTCTCAAAGCTCTTTGCCAAGATTCTGGCCACGCGGGCGTGCAGGAGATTGCATGAGGTAATCACCGCAAATCAGTCCGCTTTCATCAAAGGGAGAAGCATTCATGACAATTACCTTCTGGTTCGGCAAGTCGCCCGCAAAATCTATGCGGCCAGGATCAAGGGGCTCTTCCTCGACCTTGATATTGCGAGAGCTTTCGATTTGCTCTCGTGGCCTTTCTTGCTGGAAGTTTTCACGGAAAAAGGCTTCGGTTGTGGAGGTGGATCGGATGGGTCTCCATGCTGCTATCTTCAGCGAGCACCAAGATCATTGTGAATGGGAGTCCGGGACGTATACCATGCCAAAGGCTTGACGCAAGGGGATCCAGTGTCCCCCCTGCTTTTTGTGATTGCTATGGACGTGCTTACAGCGATGATCTGCAAAGCTTCTGACGTGGGAGTGCTTAGCTCCTTCCGCGGCATCATTCCACTGCAAAGGCTGCCCATTTACGCTGTCGATGTTGCCATGTTTGTCAAGCCGGAGACGCAAGACCTGCATTGCGTGAGAGAGCACCTGGAGGTTTTTGGCGAAGCATCGGGGCTCAGGATCAACTTCGCCAAGTCAGCGGCTATCCTGATTCGTGGAATCGAGGAGGATGGGCAGAGAGTCAGAGCGATTCTTCGCTGTCAATTGGGAATGTTCCCGTGTAAGTATCTCGGCATCCCGTTGATGATCCACCAGTTGGGCCGCGCAGATTGGCACCCGCTGCTTGATCAGGTCAGGAAGGTGGTTCCAGCGTGGCAGAGAGGGCTCATTCACAGACCAGGTAGGCTTATCCTCCTCAAATCAGTGGTCTCTGCAAGGCCCATCCACTACTAGGGAAAAGCCTAGCAGCAGCGCGGGTCTTGGGCCTATCAGTAGCGCGGGCAGGAGCGCTACTGATAAGGCGCTACAGCTAATGATTAGCAATAGCGCGTCTTGACCCACGCTACTGCTAAATTGACTTAGTAGCAGCGCTTCTTCAGAACATCGCTACTGGTAACTAGTAGTAGCGCTTCTCCTTACCCGCGCTACTACTATTTTTTAGTATTTTATTTCTTTTCTTTTTCATGTTGTATTCATACACCTTTACACAAGTTTTCATATAACAGGAATTTAGAGATTGTTTTTACATCATAATGAGTTATTACATCATGGGGTGAAAGAACCATGGACTAGTTTCAAGTGGATGTCCATCCACTTGAAACTAATCCGCGGTTCTTTCACCCAATGATATAATAATATCATCATCATCATATCATTAACAACTTAGCATCATAATACATCATTGTCATATAACACCTCCTCAATATCATCGTTTTCATCATTGACATCACATAACACCTCCTCAAGATCATCATTATCAACTCTAACACATTACCACATAATAAACATATTGTACCTCATAGGACCTATTACATTCGATTAAGACCTACTACATTTTCTAAGCTAAATAACAAAAAACAAGATAGCCCCTGACTCTCCATTATGGAGAATGGAGATTAGCATGTCTCCAATTCTTGCCTTTCGCTGAATATTACTTCCAAGAACCTCCTTGCGAATGTCCATACATTTCTTCCATTCTCTGATGATCATGTGTTCACGGGTTTTAGAAATTCGATATGCACAGGTGAGCTCTGTAGATTTACCTGGCAGTATGTTCAGAACTGAGAGGCGACCATGCAGAGACATCAGATGAGGCACACAATCCATCGGGAGTTTCTGTTGAAAAACATAATAATAACTTCGTAGTTAGCAATGATGTACTAGTTTTAGAAGTATGCAAAAGATGCACGGATGTAGTAATAGTAAAAAATCTTACCAGGGTATCTCCAGAGAAGTTATCATTGTTCAACACATGCACTAGTGGCACGTATTCACCATAATTTGGAGGAGTTCGATAATAGTCATTGTAATTCTCAAGAAGAGTACAAAATGCGATCAGATGATTTTTCTCCTTATACGTTAATTGGGTGCCTTCAGTGTAGTGGGTTTTATCTACCATCTTCCGCACAGTCTTTGAAGAATCAAAATAAGCTGTCAATGGAAATAAGCTATCAACTATTTTGAAATAAACAATATAAATTAGTTAATAACTATGTTTGAGAAACTCACATAGCGGTACAATCGGAAGCGTATCAACAAGGACCCAAATGTCCATATTGTCTTCCTCGCTGTCAGGATCACCAAGATCCATGGTGACAATCATACCCTCATAAAAACCATACATTTTGCAAAGTGCCTCCCAATTTTGGCAACCAAAATGGGTTACGCTCTGAGCATTGCACAGATTTACTTCAAAATCCATATCATGATGGGTCCTTAGGTGTATTTTCTTTGTTTCGAAATTTTCATGGTCTTCAAAACCCATCCTCTCCAAGACATAGCGTCTTACATGGCATGAGATAAGCTAGTCGAATTGTAAAATATGAAAATTAGATGTTGAAATGGTTGAAGTCATGCTTAATGGAGAAAAAAACACTTGTCATTGTTGCGTACCGTTTCACAATCGAAGGTCTCCTCGAGCTTAATGATGAAGCGCCGATCTTCGTCCAGCCGAACGAACCTGTCGCACATACCTCGATCGTCGTGGCACCAGCTACACTTCCCCGGGAGACCGTCGTCGTCCGAGTACGACATTTCCTACAATCATAATTCAAAGATTAAACTTGTACATATTCTAGCACAAGTCATGCCAGAATTCACGACAAAATCCGGCATGACCTTTGCTAAAAAAGGACATATCGAGCGCCTGAAATTTGCCGGAACGGAAATTAATCAACACTCTGGCAAAACATAGGCCACTCGGAGATGTAAACTGAACATGAACGGCCACTTGGGCAACCACATATCCTACTTGAGCAACAACACAAGATATACAAGGATATTTGGCTGGTCTCACCTCGATGTCGGAGGGGGTCGGTGACTGGGACGACGGCGGGGATGTCGGAGGGGGTCGGTGACGGGGACGACGGAGGTCACCTGAAACCATATAAGTTATCACTAACAACAAACATGACATGTTCAACTAGTTTTATTAATTCAACTAGTTCTTACTAAATATAAACTTACTATAAATAGAAAAAAAACTAGTTCTTTCTAAAAATAAAGTAGTTCAACTAGTTATATTAATTATCTTACTAAAAATAGATTAGTTCTGTTAATTCAACTAGTTCAACTAGTTTATTAATTTACTTACTAAACTAGTTCAACTACAACTAAAGTAGTTCAACTACCACTACTACTACTAAAAATCTAGTACTAACTAAGCAACCTCTAGTACTAGCTAACCCTAAATTAACATCTACTACTACTAAATCTAGTACTAACTAGTGGCAGGGGGTGGGGGCGACGGAGAGGTAGCTAGGGGCGGCGAGGTCGAGGGCGGTGGGAGGAGGGTTGCCGGCGCAGGAGGGAGGAGGGGCGGCCGCAGGCGGAGGGAGGAGGGCGGCGGTGGAGGAGGGAGGGGTGGCCGCAGGTGGAGGGAGGATGTGCGAGTAGGATGGAGGAGGGACGGAAGGTGGGAAGTACCTCGGCGGCGGACGGACGAAGGCGGCGGCGGCGACGCACGCCGACGGTTTACGCGGGCGAGAGTGAGAGTGTGAGTGAGAGGGCCGGTCGTGCGCGTGGGGATAGGGTAGGGATAGTTGTAGCGCGTTTCGTGCGCGTGGGGATAAGGTAGGGATAGTTGTAGCGCGTTTGCCGAAACGCGCTATAGCTAACCTGAATAGCAGTAGCGCTCTATAGTGAAGTGCGCTACTGCTATAGCTAGCGGGGGGGCGAGGTCATGGCAACTATAGCAGTAGCGCTGTATGCGGTGCACGCGCTACTGCTATTTCCAAGTCAGCAGCGCGTTTCGGCCACACGCGCTGCTGCTAAGTAGCAGTAGCGTGGTATTTTGAAGAGCGCTGCTGGTAAGATTCTTTGTATAGGCTTTTTCCTAGTAGTGATCCACCAAATCATGGTTCTTGATGCCCCGGCTTGGGTATTCCAGGAAATCAACAAGTGGATGCGGGCTTTCTTCTGGGCTGGGAAAGACAACGTCAATGGTGGGCAGTGCCTTGTGCCATGGGACACTATTTGTCGACCGACGAGATTTGGTGGGTTGGGCATTAAGGATCTGAGTCTATATGCCATTGCTTTGAGAGTGTGTTGGGAATGGCTTCAGAGAACTGATCTGCAACGACCATGGCAGGGCATTCCGTTGGCCGAGGACAGTGAGGCCAAGTTGATCCTCAACATCTTCACCAAGATCACACTTGGAAACGGGGAGAGGTTCATGTTCTGGAAGGATAGATGGATACATGGGTTCACGGTCGGCGAGATCGCTCCTATGATCTTGGAGACGGTTAGCACCAGGGCGCGCAATGCCAAGACTGTTTGGCAGGCTTTGGTGGATAACGCGTGGTCACAAGACGTGCAAGGCGACATCTCTTTCCTGGCGCATATGCAGGTGGCCCACTTGTGCTTGGACATTGCGACGCTGCCGCGGGACGATCATCTTCCTGATCAGTTCAGCTGGCCTGTGTCACATCCCTAGTTCTGGCCTGTCCTATGCTTGCTTCCATGTGTGCATCATGTTTAAATTCAAATGAAATTTGAATTGAGGAATTTTCAAAAGCCTCAGGAAACCTCTAAAAATAACCAACAATTAAATCTTCTCAAATGTGTCCAAGAAAATGTTCCTGATATTCCATGGAAATATTGGTAAGAGGTAAAATTCAAACCAATATTTTTGGAGTCACAGAGATAATTATTTTGGCCATTTGAATTAATCCAATAACTATTTGCTTTGGATTTATATTTAATATATATTAAATATGACTCCAATAATTCTGGAAGTTTGTGAGTGGCTTTATATATATTTTAGCAAGCCACATAAAATTCTACAGAATTTATTTAAATGATTTAGTTGCTAAACTAAATCAAAACAAACTACAGAAAATAGAAAACAGAAATAAAAAAAAGGGAGCAGAAGCCTACCTGGCGCTCACCTGGTAGCCAAACCGGCCCAGCACTGTAGCTGGCCGGCCCAGCCCGCCACCGCTACCCCTGTCGTCTTCCTCCCTGCCAGGAGGACGGGCACGCGCCCGGCGCGCGCGGCCACGCGCCCCGGCCACCTCCTCCCTGCCTGGCTGCCTCCTCCTCCCCTGGTCGCCACCCGCGACGCCACGCAGCCCCTGGCTCCCTCTCTCACTCTCCTCGCTCCTTCCCTCCGTCCCTGTCCCCCTCTGCCCCTCTCCCTCCCGCGACCGAACGGAGCCCGTCGCCGCCGACCAGCGCTCGCACGGCCGCAGCCGTCCCGAAGCCTCTTCGACACGCCCTCGAGCTCCGCCGGTCCTCCCTCGTCCTCCTCGTCGTCTCACGCGACCAGAAGAGCCCCGGACCGCCGCCCCCGACGTTTTCCCCCTCGCCGGCCGCCGAGGATCTTCTCCGTCGATTCGGCCACTCCGGCGCGCCCCCGAGCCCACTAACCCTCCCTGCAGCTCCGCGGTGAGCCCTTGACCCGATTCCCCCTACCCCCGTTCTCTTTTGCTCGCTCTGGCCGCTGATTCCATCAAGGCCGAAACCCACCGCCGCACGAGCTCGACGCCGGCGTCACTCCGGTGACCATCTGGTCACGCACCAGCGTCCAACGAACTCGAGGCTGCACACAGAGCATGGCTAGCGCGTTAGTTGGTTCGTTTGCGCGCTGCAACCCCAAACCCGCAACTCATCCGAACGCCGGCCGCCGCCCAAACGCTCGCCGGCGTCGTTCCCGACCACCGCACGCTCAACCACCCGCACCGCTGGACGCGGAGCACTTCAAGCTCTCCGTAGAGCCTAGTCGCGCACCAAATCGTCCCCGAACGGCGATCTCCGAAGCTCGCCGCCGTGTACTGTGGTCACCGGCGACTCATCGCCGGCGTATCTGACGTGGCGTTGCCATTAGCAGCTAATTCCCCCCTAACTAGCACCCTAACAGACACTGACAGCGGGCCCCGTAGCGGGTCAAAGCCCGGGTCAACGCGGGATTAGCCCCTGAGTCACTGACGTGTGGACCCCACACGTCAGGTTTGACCTGGACCGCCCGTTGACCTGCTGAGGTCAGCATGAGGTCATGCTGACGCCATAATTCATTTTCTGGAATTATTTTAATTCTAAATATTCAGGAAATTCCAGAAAATTGTAAAAACTTCTAAAAATCATAGAAATTCAACCGTAACTCCAAATTAAATAAATTATATATGAAAAATTATCAGAAAAATTCAAGGAATCCATCTGTACCATTTTCATGCATGTTAGAACAACTTATAGGTGCTGTTTAGCACAAATCAATTAAATGGCATTTGAATAATCACATATGGAGTTTGATTTTGAATCTTGTATTCAAACCAACTTCATTTAATCTGGGTTTAGGTGCATTAGCTCAAAACACATTCATTTTGCCATGTCATGATCATGCATCATATTGTGCATTGCATTGATTGTGTTTCCTTCTGTGTTGCCGGTATTTGTCCCCTCTCGATAGACGTGATACCGATGATGTGATCGTTGACACTGATGAAGACTCAATGTTATCTTCAGAAGTGCCAGGCAAGCAAAACCCCCTTGTTCATTCCGATAAAATCCCACTCTCTCGCTCCTGCTCTCTTTTACTGCATTAGGACAACAACGACATATTTGATACTTGCTGCGGTAGCTGAACCCTTTATCCTTTGCATGACTTGTCATTGCCACAGTAAATAGATGAAACCCACTAGCATGAGTAGGAGTTGTTTGAGCCCTGATGTGCCTACTCATTCATGCTTGTTTGTCATGCCTGCTACTGCTTAGAGTTGAGTGAGGTCTGATTCGTCGGGGATGAATCAGAGGCGTGTGAACATGTCCTACTATGGATGAACTAAGTATGTGAACCCGATTTGGTAAAGGTAGCGGTGAGAGGCCATGTAGGAGTACATGGTGGGTTGTCTCATTGCAGCCGTCCTCAGGAACTGAGTTCTGTGTTTGTGATCCATGACCAGTTACTACCACACATTGGGTTCCGGTAACTCGACCCCTCTCGACTTATTAATCAACATGATCTCTGTCCAGGAGTTGCAACTAGTTTCTGGTGTTTGTAGGTAGTGTTAGTAGTCTACCAAGTGGCACCCGGTACAGGTGGGCTTGGGACAGACTAGGCACAGTGGCACGGTGTACCAAGTGGCACCCGGTTGGTGGGCTTGGGAACCCTGCACACATCGTTTGGGGCCGTGAGCGACACCCCGGCCGGATCTCCTTGCGGATGGAACCCGAATAGGCGATAAACCTGGGCTAGAGACTTGTTCGGTTAGTCAGGTCGTGGCCGACTCCCTCGCCCGGCTTCCGCTTGAAGGTTGCCGAGGTACATGACGTGTACAGGGCGGTAAGTGGCGAGAGCGTGTGTGAAGAAGTACACCCCTGCAGGGTTAACATCATCTATTCGAATAGCCGGATTCCTCGGATATGGAAACTTGGACCCCTTGCATAGTTCATAGACAAGTGTAAGTGGATACTCTAAAATACGCAAGATAAGCGTGAGTGCTATGGATGGCGTTCTCGTAGGGAGACGGGAGCGGATCCATAGTGGTGTATTGATATGGTGAATATGTGGACTCGTGTGCGCCACCTCAAAAGAGTTACTTGCAGTCGTAGTTCAGGATAGCCACAGAGTCAAAGCTGGCTTGCTGCAGTTAAACCCCACCATCTTATCTTTCCTACGGGGATTAAGAACTAGGCTATCTCTTCTTTCTATCAGGATCACGTGTTACTTATCCGTAGACTTATAAGATTGTTGGATTTAAGTCTCAGTTCAGTTCCTACTACTTCCGTATGTTAATTGTTGATCTCGAAACCTTGATATTGTGCTTCTGAGTGGTTATGCCACCATTTTTGTGAATGTCTCAAATCTTTTCTGAGCATTTACAGCCGTTATGCTGTCCGAGTCATTCCAGGTTTCTAAATAGTCTGATGCATTTGCAAAATCCTTTCCCTCTGGTTTTCGATGTTCCTTTATGCCAGCTCAATCACACTAATTGTTGAGTTGAGGTATTCTATTGCCTTGACACTTATGTTGGAGATATTATTATGACCCTAGGTGTCTTAGGGGATCATCTAGTAATCTAGCTATGATTTGTGTCCCAGTCTGATGACTCTGGCGTTATCCCCGAAAGCATCCCGTGATGCCACTTAGTAGTAGGTATTCTACTCCTTGGGTTTTGAACCCGAGATTCACCCTACTTACTTCATGTTGATAGTAATTGCTAGCTCCCTTAGGTTATTAGTAACCTTTGCAGTAGTTCTCGAGGTCCGTGGTATATCCTTCTTCCAAATACCATGAACCACTTACAGCAAAAGTTTGTTGGATCAAAGGATCACAACAGGAGTGCTCTCGATGGGTTCTCCATTCATAATTGTGACTCTGCCAGTTCTACCTTTCCGCATGGATTGTCCGGACGAAATATGTTGAACTCGTTCGACATGCTAATCTATGCATTCACAACTCAGAAAATCATATGTTCCTTTGAGTTGTCCCTCTTTAGTTGTTTTCTGGCCCTCGTCTATCAATTGATAGTCAAGAGTATGCGTGCATTTGTTCGTCGATGCTTATTACTCTTGTGGTCCGTCAAGCCATTCTATCCTGAATGACTTGGAGAAACAAACTCCAGAATCTCATCCATATCTAGGATTGGGTCAAAGTAGTTGTATTCCGCAGATCAAATTGCTACTCCAGCTTTTGTTCTGCTCTACCTTGGAGTATTATATATTTTATATCAAGATTGTTATAGGAATTGCACACCATCCTATGAACTCTTGGTACAGTGATACTTCTTGCCATCATTAGTCATTCCTCGGTCTTCGTGTTGATGCAACCGGAATACCGACAAATGAATTGTGATGTGTGAAATCAATACGCCTAGCAACCTCGTTGCTGGGTAGTTAAAGGACAATAATTTCATTCTTAGTGTGTTGGTTATTGAATCATCATTCTAAGATTGATCGTGCTACCTAGTCCATTCTCTTGGTTCACTCCTTGATCGATGAGTTAGGATTATTTCAAATCCTTGCTCTATTGATCATATCGTCTTGCCCTGAAAAGCAAGATTGTTCTCGAGCTTAGTAAAATATCGGTGGTTCGTGATTTCCGAAGATCTTCTCGGAAGTATTACCAGGTTGTCACCTGATCGCTATGTTGAGCTCGTGATCAAGTTGGTTTCTTGTGAACCACCTTCTCTCCAAGAATCGGTGTTAGATATCCCTGAGCTAGTTGGTTAAGCTAAACGACAACTTGGAGGGTTGGAAGATAAAATCTTGTCTGACTTAGTTCGTTCCAAAGGGGTATTCTTGTGTAGTGTGTATTGAAGAAAGATGATATCTTCATCGATTGGTCCCTGTGATCAGTTGCTGGACCTATTGGCTTATCAATCCTTTGATTTGAGTGTGGGCTATCGTCAAATCAAGTCAGAACCAACGATGTTCGTAATGTTGTCTTACTCGTGGTTGATCCCTCGAGCATACACCATTATATCTTTTGGGTCTCATCAATGCTATCACCGTGTTCACATGATGGTGGAAGTCCAGTGATATGGAAATTCCGATGAGTTGTTGTTGAGCCCATTGACAACATCCTTATCTCCTCCATGATGTTGTTGAACATTAAGTTAGTGTTGGAAACTTTTGAAAGCATTTTCTTCATGCTAGCTCATGAAGTACTTGTTTGATGAAAGGAGTGACTTCCTTTGATTCACGTGCATTTTGATGTAAGTTGCCGTCGTGAATTCGAGAAAGTTTGTTTTTGCTCTTTTGGAATCATCCCAAGTCGGTCATGCACGTGCGAAGAGTTCTGTGGTCTGTTAGACTGATCATCTTCATCCCATATGTATATCCTAGCACACCAAGCCACTGATTGACTTGTTCAAGGAAAAGAAGTCTATGCTTGGGATCTAATCCATGGACTTGCGTAAAGACTTCGATATCCTCGATGATGGCTCCCAACCAGAACTCGGTAGTGTTTTATTGTAAGACTACCATGTGGGCATGCTTGTCTGGGACAACGTGTTCACATGTTTGTAGCAGAACCAGCTCATGTTTTGGAGCTTGCTATCGTAGTTCATTTCCCGAGAATCTCGCAACGTCATCTCGTCGATTTGTGTTGCAAACTTTCATTTTTCTTCCTGGACTCGATGAGTCTGGAATAACCTGACGCCAACCAGATCTGAATCTCAGGCAGATATGATGGTTGGAACATTTCCCAAGAACTATAATATTGGTCCCTCGATAACCGGTAAAGTGGATGTCGTGGTCAACACACCCAGCCGGAAGACCTATTATTGTAGTATCTTGATTGATGAAGTTGGCCACCTCCTCATAGGGATTTCGTAGGGTTTACTCCCTAGTTGCCCCTATGGATTTTTGTGTTCCCGAAGTCCGACCTTTTACTTGATGTTCTAGTTATCAAACCATATCTATGAATGGGATACGCTAGCACATCAAGGAGAACATTAGAAGCGGAGTGCTAAATGTCTCTCGGTTGATCGTCCAGATTTTGTTCCTTGGCTCGCTAAGGTGAAATCTGAGAAAGTATTATCCTCCTTTGCATCTGCATCGTCCATCGCTATTCATCATGGTAGTATGTGGTGTTGCCAGGATCCTTGACACGGATGTTGGTAAAACCTTGATGATTATGGAAATGCTCAAGTTCTTGAGAGCACGCACAAGCGCTACGTGTTATCATCGGCACTAACTGGGTTTGCTCTCAGTTTCCTCAGCAATGCTATGATCTTTTCAAACGGTGAATTCACTCTCTGTTGTTGGGTTCTTCCCCAGTTACCAGAATCATTCCAGCATTTGCATTTTGTTCCCAGCTTGCACCACCAATGTGCCATTCTACCATGGGTCTCTTCCATTTCCGGTGATAAGCAAATTCATCCATTACGTTGTCTTCAACAAGGTAATCCACATCATCCAAGTCCGAGTATGCTATCCTACCGACCCCTCCAAATGATCGCTTGTGATTGCCTTAGGCTGGTATAAAGAGTTTCAATGATCTTTGAATCAAAGGTAATTCTTTTTGCCACTTAAGGGGATAATCTACAAATCACCCTCGTTCAGGATGTTTCGTTATGGTATCATGGCAACTCAACTCCTCGCTACGTTGGCAATCGTTTACCACCTTTTTAAGCGTGAAATTGTTGTCCACCTAGTGAACCTTCGTCATCCGTTTCTTCCACCCCTCTCGATGTGTATCTCGTGTCTCAACCCGAGAGATGGTCCTATGTCTCATTCCGTGAGTTGTTCGATCTTCGAGAAGATCGACCCTTCTAAAGTCTCCTTCTTCCCTCCATGTCATGTTGGCAGGATTTCTCAGAGCAAGACTTGAAGACAATGATGGTGATCGAATCAACGTTCATTCGAAGTGCAACCTGGATCGTGAAGATTGTACTAGTTTGCATTTCCCCTTCATCCTACCCTACGCTTGAATCTCGAGACGAGATTCTTGTTTAGTGGGGGTGAGTTGTCACATCCCTAGTTCTGGCCTGTCCTATGCTTGCTTCCATGTGTGCATCATGTTTAAATTCAAATGAAATTTGAATTGAGGAACTTTCAAAAGCCTCAGGAAACCTCTAAAAATAACCAACAATTAAATCTTCTCAAATGTGTCCAAGAAAATGTTCCTGATATTCCATGGAAATATTGGTAAGAGGTAAAATTCAAACCAATATTTTTGGAGTCACAGAGATAATTATTTTGGCCATTTGAATTAATCCAATAACTATTTGCTTTGGATTTATATTTAATATATATTAAATATGACTCCAATAATTCTGGAAGTTTGTGAGTGGCTTTATATATATTTTAGCAAGCCACATAAAATTCTACAGAATTTACTTAAATGATTTAGTTGCTAAACTAAATCAAAACAAACTACAGAAAATAGAAAACAGAAATAAAAAAAAAGGGAGCAGAAGCCTACCTGGCGCTCACCTGGTAGCCAAACCGGCCCAGCACTGTAGCTGGCCGGCCCAGCCCGCCACCGCTACCCCTGTCGTCTTCCTCCCTGCCAGGAGGACGGGCACGCGCCCGGCGCGCGCGGCCACGCGCCCCGGCCACCTCCTCCCTGCCTGGCTGCCTCCTCCTCCCCTGGTCGCCTCCCGCGACGCCACGCAGCCCCTGGCTCCCTCTCTCACTCTCCTCACTCCTTCCCTCCGTCCCTATCCCCCACTGCCCCTCTCCCTCCCGCGACCGAACGGAGCCCGTCGCCGCCGACCAGCGCTCGCACGGCCGCAGCCGTCCCGAAGCCTCTCCGACACGCCCTCGAGCTCCGCCGGTCCTCCCTCGTCCTCCTCGTCGTCTCACGCGACCAGAAGAGCCCCGGACCACCGCCCCCGACGTTTTCCCCCTCGCCGGCCGCCGAGGATCTTCTCCGTCGATTCGGCCACTCCGGCGCGCCCCCGAGCCCACTAACCCTCCCTGCAGCTCCGCGGTGAGCCCTTGACCCGATTCCCCCTACCCCCGTTCTCTTTTGCTCGCTCTGGCCGCTGATTCCATCAAGGCCGAAACCCACCGCCGCACGAGCTCGACGCCGGCGTCACTCCGGTGACCATCTGGTCACGCACCAGCGTCCAACGAACTCGAGGCTGCACACAGAGCATGGCTAGCGCGTTAGTTGGTTCGTTTGCGCGCTGCAACCCCAAACCCGCAACTCATCCGAACGCCGGCCGCCGCCCAAACGCTCGCCGGCGTCGTTCCCGACCACCGCACGCTCAACCACCCGCACCGCTAGACGCGGAGCACTCCAAGCTCTCCGTAGAGCCTAGTCGCGCACCAAATCGTCCCCGAACGGCGATCTCCGAAGCTCGCCGCCGTGTACTGTGGTCACCGGCGACTCATCGCCGGCGTATCTGACGTGGCGTTGCCATTAGCAGCTAATTCCCCCCTAACTAGCACCCTAACAGACACTGACAGCGGGCCCCGTAGCGAGTCAAAGCCCGGGTCAACGCGGGATTAGCCCCTGAGTCACTGACGTGTGGACCCCACACGTCAGGTTTGACCTGGACCGCCCGTTGACCTGCTGAGGTCAGCATGAGGTCATGCTGACGCCATAATTCATTTTCTGGAATTATTTTAATTCTAAATATTCAGGAAATTCCAGAAAATTGTAAAAACTTCTAAAAATCATAGAAATTCAACCGTAACTCCAAATTAAATAAATTATACATGAAAAATTATCAGAAAAATTCAAGGAATCCATCTGTACCATTTTCATGCATGTTAGAACAACTTATAGGTGCTGTTTAGCACAAATCAATTAAATGGCATTTGAATAATCACATATGGAGTTTGATTTTGAATCTTGTATTCAAACCAACTTCATTTAATCTGGGTTTAGGTGCATTAGCTCAAAACACATTCATTTTGCCATGTCATGATCATGCATCATATTGTGCATTGCATTGATTGTGTTTCCTTCTGTGTTGCCGGTATTTGTCCCCTCTCGATAGACGTGATACCGATGATGTGATCGTTGACACTGATGAAGACTCAATGTTATCTTCAGAAGTGCCAGGCAAGCAAAACCCCCTTGTTCATTCCGATAAAATCCCACTCTCTCGCTCCTTCTCTCTTTTACTGCATTAGGACAACAACGACATATTTGATACTTGCTGCGGTAGCTGAACCCTTTATCCTTTGCATGACCTGTCATTGCCACAGTAAATAGATGAAACCCACTAGCATGAGTAGGAGTTGTTTGAGCCCTGATGTGCCTACTCATTCATGCTTGTTTGTCATGCCTGCTACTGCTTAGAGTTGAGTCAGGTCTGATTCGTCGGGGATGAATCAGAGGCGTGTGAACATGTCCTACTATGGGTGAACTAAGTGTGTGAACCCGATTTGGTAAAGGTAGCGGTGAGAGGCCATGTAGGAGTACATGGTGGGTTGTCTCATTGCAGCCGTCCTCAGGAACTGACTTCTGTGTTTGTGATCCATGACCAGTTACTACCACACATTGGGTTCCGGTAACTCGACCCCTCTCGACTTATTAATCAACATGATCTCTGTCCAGGAGTTGCAACTAGTTTCTGGTGTTTGTAGGTAGTGTTAGTAGTCTACCAAGTGGCACCCGGTACAGGTGGGCTTGGGACAGACTAGGCACAGTGGCACGGTGTACCAAGTGGCACCCGGTTGGTGGGCTTGGGAACCCTGCACACATCGTTTGGGGCCGTGAGCGACACCCCGGCCGGATCTCCTTGCGGATGGAACCCGAATAGGCGATAAACCTGGGCTAGAGACTTGTTCGGTTAGTCAGGTCGTGGCCGACTCCCTCGCCCGGCATCCGCTTGAAGGTTGCCGAGGTACATGACGTGTACAGGGCGGTAAGTGGCGAGAGCGTGTGTGAAGAAGTACACCCCTGCAGGGTTAACATCATCTATTCGAATAGCCGAATTCCTCGGATATGGAAACTTGGACCCCTTGCATAGTTCATAGACAAGTGTAAGTGGATACTCTAAAATACGCAAGATAAGCGTGAGTGCTATGGATGGCGTTCTCGTAGGGAGACGGGAGCGGATCCATAGTGGTGTATTGATATGGTGAATATGTGGACTCGTGTGCGCCACCTCAAAAGAGTTACTTGCATTCGTAGTTCAGGATAGCCACAGAGTCAAAGCTGGCTTGCTACAGTTAAACCCCACCATCCCCTTTGTTGATAATGATGCATATGTAGATAGTTCTGATGTAAGTCTTGCTGGGTACATTTGTACTCACGTTTGCCTATTTTATGTTTTTTGCAGAGAGACTTCAGTCTCACTAGTAATTCCGCGTGGTCTTCGATGTTTAGCTTGTTACCTCAGCTACGATCTTGTGCCCTCGGCAGGATCTGGTAGATAGTCAGGCTTCTCAGCCTTTTCCATTTATAGATGTCTGTACCCAGACATGATAGCTTCCGCTTGTGTTTTGACTTGTATGCTCTGAGTGTTGGGTCATGAGACCCATGTTTGTAATGTCTCGCTCCTCGGAGCCTATTGAATAAACTACTTGAGTCGTAGAGTCATTTCGTGATGCCATGTTGTATTGCACATATCGAGCATATTGTGTGTATGTTATTGAAATGCTTGGTATGTGTGGGATCTGACGATCTAGTTGTTTATCTATAGTAGCCTCTCTTACCGGGAAATGTCTCCTAGTGTTACCGCTGAGCCATGGTAGCTTGCTACTGCTCTGGAACACTTAGGCTGGCCGGCATGTGTCCTTCTTCGTTCCTGTGTCTGTCCCTTCGGGAAATGTCACGCTTTGAGTACCGGAGTCCTGTTAGCCCGCTACAGCCCGGTTTACCGGAGTCCTGCTAGCCCAGTGCTACAGCCCGGACCCACTCGCTGATGACCGACACGTTCGATGCTGGGTCATGGATGCCTGTCCCTGTAAGTCTGTGCCACTTTGGGTTTACGACTAGCCATGTCAGCCCGGGCTCCTTACCATATGGATGCTAGCGACACTGTCATATACGTGTGCCAAAAGGCGCAAACGGTCCCGGGCTAAGGTAAGGCGACACCCGTGGGAATACCGTGCGTGAGGCCGCAAAGTGATATGAGGTGTTACATGCTAGATCGATGTGGCATTGAGTCGGGGTCCTGACAGCCTGCTAAGAAGATCGGCATCTACACGGCAAAGTCGACCTACCAGAGACTGTGCATGGGTTTTGCGCCTTCACCGTCTACACTTGCTATCTGGTGGAGCTGGGCACCGCTGCGCTGTAAGATCTTCGCTTGGCTCACGGTCCAGTATAGACTATGGACATCTGACGGGCACGCTCGGCATGGGCTCGAGGACGAGCCGTCTGTATGCTTCACTTGCTTGCAGGACCAGGACAATGTAGACCACATTCTCATGAAATGTGTCTACGCGCGGGAGGTTTGGCATCGTTGTTTTGACACGCTGCAATTGGACATTACACCGCCCACCCAGAGCACCACATTTGCCGAGTGGTGGTTCCAGCAGAGGACGAGGTTCTCCGGCAAAATTCGTCGAGGTTTTGACTCCTTCGTGATCGGCACGGTGTGGGCTTTGTGGAAATAGAGAAACGCGAGGGTGTTCAACAGAGCACATGAGCAAAGGACGCCCGAGCAACTGGCGATGCTTGTGCTCTCGGAGATTAGGGAGTGGTCGCTCGCAGGATTAGGTGTAGGAGGTTTATATACTTTGTGAGAGAGTGAGCTTTGTATTCGAGTTGGTGTTGGTGTCCGTCAAGCAGGATGTTCGCATCTTGCTCGACTGCTTGTAATTATCTTCTGCCTTCTATATATATATAGTATGCCAATTTGGCGTACTCTCGGAAAAAATAAGAGACATTAGTGTAGTTGTTTTGCTGCTAGCGGCACCAAGATGCTGCAATCGGCCATGAAAAATGCTGCGACAGTTTTGCATGCAATGACAACTGATGCTGCAACTGGTGTGAGTAAATCCGTCCATGAATAAAAAATAAAAAGTAAATGCGTAGCAGAATATCACCCGCCATGGGAGGACTAAATTGAATCCATCCATCAATGGATAGATGATTTATTTTATTGTTTTGCCTGGGACATCATGAGTGTAATTGGTCTGAGTCGTCATGATGTAGTCACCGGCCAACTTCATTTGCATGCTTGAACTTTGACCTTTGGTTGATGCTTGATGTTGGTGTGGTTGCTTTATATAATATAAAGCGGGGAAACCCTTTTTTGTGTATTTTGGTTTCTATTTTTCATAGTTTCTATTTTTCATATTATTTACTTGTATACATGCGCTAGTAGAAAAGGGGGCAATGGTCCTGGCCGGTCTAGCCCATTAGTCCCGGTTTAATCCAGAACCGGGACCAATGGGGGCATTGGACCCGGTTCGTGAGCCCCGGGGGCCGGACGGGCCACGTGGGCCATTGGACCCGGTTCGTCTGGAGCTTTTGGTCCCGGTTGCTGGGACGAACCGGGACCAATGGGCCTCGCTCCTGGCCCACCACCATTGGTCCCGGTTGTTGGCACAAACCGGGACCAAAGGCAACCCTTTAGTCCCGGTTCATGCGACCAACCGGGACCAATGGTGGTGCCTATATATACCCCCTCGCGCAAGAGCAGAGCACACTGCTCTGTTTTTTCTGGCCGAGGGGGAGAGGGCTTGGTGGTGCTCTAGCTCACCTCCTATGCACACAAGGTGTTCGATGGAATGCCCGAGCCACACTACTTAAGGTTTCTCCTCTCCAAGCTCGACCGCCAAGCTCCATTTTCCTCAATATTTGTCTAGGTTTAGCGGTCCGTCATGCCCCGTCCCCGTCTTCACCGTCGTCGATCACCCGCGCCGATCTCATCGCCGGCACCACCGTGGTGAGCCTCTTGTTCTTATCTTCTTTCTGAAAGGAAAAATATTCTTACTTGTATGTTTAGATAGATACTTGTATTATTTTCTTACTTTTATTATTGCATCTTATATAGTGCGATGGTTTTGGTATCCGCCCCCGTCGGCCCTCGTTCGGTCTATGATTCGGATGTGGTATATATTATCTTTTCATAACTATTGGTTCATTTATTGTTTATGACAATTATGCCGACCAACGTGACATAGATTTTATTTATCTAGGAGGTTGTTGAACCGGAAATTCCAACCGACCCTATTGTCGAGAGGTTAAATTTAGTTGAAGAAGAAAACAATTTCTTGAAGGAAAAAATTAGAAAAATTGAGGAGGAGAAGATGATATTGGAGTTGCATGTTGCGGATTTCGTCGATGATCACAAGATCAAGATGGATGCAATGCGCTTGAAGATTAGAAAGATTAGAAAATATGCCATTCATACCGAGGCTTGGTATCATTATGCCGTTGGATCAGTTGTTACATTGGTTGCGATTATGATCGCATTTGTTTTCGCATTGAAATATTTTACATAGTTTCAGTGTATGGTTTAATTAATTTAGATGCTCTGCAGAGCTTTATGTTGTTAGATGAGAACTATGTATGTACTTTGGTTTTAATGTGATGATGAACTTCTATTAATTTTGTCACTTCATTATATAATGCACGCAGATGAACCGCCAATGGATGTACGGTTCAAGACACACCTCCGAGTACATTAAGGGCGTGCATGATTTTCTCGAAGTGGCTGAGGCAAACAAGCAGAATGGTTTTATGTGTTGTCCATGCCCTATATGTGGGAATACGAAGTCTTACTCTGACCGGAAAATCCTCCACACCCACCTGCTTTACAAGGGTTTCATGTCAGAATATATAGTTTGGACGAGGTACGGAGAAATAGGGGTTATGATGGAAGACGGCGAAGAAGAAGAGTACGATGACAACTATGTGCCCCTTGAATACAGTGATGCTCCTGAAGATCAAGAGGAACCAGACGATGTGCACGATGATGCTGCAACGGGCGAAGCTGCTGAAGATCAAGACGAACCAGACGATGTGCCCGATGATGATGATCTCCGCCGGGTCATTGTCGATGCAAGGACGCAATGCGAAAGTCAAAAGGAGAAGCTGAAGTTCGATCGCATGCTAGAGGACCACAAAAAAGGGTTGTACCCCAATTGCGAAGATGGCAACACAAAGCTCGGTACCGTACTGGAATTGCTGCAGTGGAAGGCAGAGAATGCTGTGCCTGACAAAGGATTTGAGAAGCTACTGAAAATATTGAAGAAGAAGCTTCCAAAGGATAACAAATTGCCCGACAGTACATACGCAGCAAAGAAGGTCGTATGCCCTCTAGGATTGGAGGTGCAGAAGATACATGCATGCCCTAATGACTGCATCCTCTACCGCGGTGCGTACAAGGATCTGAACGCATGCCCGGTATGCGGTGCATTATGGTATAAGATCAGACGAGATGACCCTGGTGATGTTGACGGCGAGCCCCCCAGGAAGAGGGTTCCTGGGAAGGTGATGTGGTATGCTCCTATAATACCACGGTTGAAACGTCTATTCAGAAACGGAGAGCATGCCAAGTTGATGCGATGGCACAGTGAGGACCGTAAGAAAGACGGGAAGTTGAGAGCACCTGCTGACGGGTCGCAGTGGAGAAAAATCGAGAGAAAGTACTGGGATGAGTTTGCAAGTGAGCCAAGGAACGTATCGTTTGCTTTAAGTGCGGATGGCATTAATCCTTTTGGGGAGCAAAGCAGCAATCACAGCACCTGGCCCGTGACTCTATGTATGTATAACCTTCCTCCTTGGATGTGCATGAAGCGGAAGTTCATTATGATGCCAGTTCTCATCCAAGGCCCTAAGCAACCCGACAATGACATTGATGTGTACCTAAGGCCATTAGTTGAAGAACTTTTACAGCTGTGGAATGGAAACGGTGTACATACGTGGGATGAGCACAAACAGGAGGAATTTAACCTAAAGGCGTTGCTGTTCGTGACCATCAACGATTGGCCCGCTCTCAGTAACCTTTCAGGACAGACAAACAAGGGATACCACGCATGCACGCACTGTTTACTTGACACCGATAGTATATACCTGGCAAGCTACAGGAAGAATGTGTACCTGGGCCATCGTCGATTTCTTCCGACCAACCATCAATGTCGAAAGAAAGGCAAGCATTTCAAAGGCGAGGCAGATCACCGGAAGAAGCCCGCCATGCGTACCGGTGATCACGTACTTGCTATGGTCAATGATTTAGACGTAATCTTTGGAAAGGGTCCTGGCGGACTAGCTGTTCCGAGTGACGCTGGGAGACACGCACCCATGTGGAAGAAGAAATCTATATTTTGGGACCTACCCTACTGGAAAGACCTAGAGGTCCGCTCTTCGATCAACGTGATGCACGTGACAAAGAACCTTTGCGTGAACCTGCTAGGCTTCTTGGGCGTGTATGGGAAGACAAAAGATACAGCTGAGGCACGGGAGGACCTGCAACGTTTGCACGAAAAAGACGGCATGCCTCCAAAGCAGTATGAAGGTCCTGCCAGCTATGCTCTTACCAAAGAAGAGAAGGAAATCTTCTTTGAATGCCTGCTTAGTATGAAGGTCCCGACTGGCTTCTCGTCGAATATAAAAGGAATAATAAATATGGCAGAGAAAAAGTTTCAGAACCTAAAGTCTCATGACTGCCACGTGATTATGACGCAACTGCTTCCGGTTGCATTGAGGGGGCTTCTACCGGAAAACGCCCGATTAGCCATTGTGAAGCTATGTGCATTCCTCAATGCAATCTCTCAGAAGGTGATCAATCCAGAAATCATACCAAGGCTAAGGAGTGATGTGGTGCAATGTCTTGTCAGTTTCGAGCTGGTGTTCCCGCCATCCTTCTTCAATATCATGACGCACGTCCTAGTTCATCTAGTTGACGAGATTGTCATTCTGGGCCCCGTATTTCTACACAATATGTACCCCTTTGAGAGGTTCATGGGAGTCCTAAAGAAATATGTCCGTAACCGCGCTAGGCCAGAAGGAAGCATCTCCATGGGCCATCAAACAGAGGATGTCATCGGGTTTTGTGTTGACTTCATTCCTGGCCTTAAGAAGATAGGTCTCCCTAAATTGCGGTATGAGGGGAGACTGACTGGAAAAGGCACGCTTGGAAGGGACTCAATAATATGCAGGGACGGATATTCTTGGTCTCAAGCACACTACACAGTTCTACAAAACTCTACCTTGGGGACCCCGTATGTCGATGAACACAAGAACAGTCTGCGCTCCAAACACCCGGAGCAGTGCGACGACTGGATTACATGTGAACACATCAGGACTTTCTGCAGTTGGTTGGAAGCACGTATTAGAGGTGACCACTCTGTTTGTCATGAGCTGTACTTGTTATCCAGGGGACCATCTTCGACTGTTATGATTTGGAAAGGATACGAGATAATTGGGAATACATTTTACACGATTGACCAAGATCAAAAGAGCACCAACAAAAACAGCGGTGTCCGCTTTGATGCAACAACCGAGAGGGGAAAGGACACATATTATGGTTACATAGTGGACATATGGGAACTTGACTACGGACATGATTTTAAGGTCCCTTTGTTTAAGTGCAAATGGGTCAACCTGTCAGGAGGCGGGGTACATGTAGACCCACAGTACGGAATGACAACAGTGGGTCTGAAAAATCTTGGGTACACTGACAAACCGTTCGTCCTAGCCAATGATGTGGCACAGGTTATCTATGTGAAGGACATGTCTACCAGTCTGAGAAAGAGAAAAGATAAGTAAGCAAATACATCATACGATGAGCCAAAGCGCCACATAGTTCTTTCAGGAAAAAGGGACATCGTGGGAGTGGAGGACAAGACAGACATGTCTGAAGATTATGAAAAGTTTCATGAAATTCCTCCCTTTAAAGTCAAGGCTGACCCCAGCATCCTGATAAACGATGAAGATTATCCATGGTTACGGCGGAATAAGCAAATGACACAAGCGAAGAAAAAGTGAAGACTTTCTCCCGCAACTATTATGATGATACCATGCCAACTTTGTAACTGATGAGTATGATACGATTGTCCGTTTTGTACATGCACATGCTATGTGTGGGTCAATTTATGATACCATGCCAAGTTTCAACTTTTTCAGAGTTCATTTGAAATGCTATAATGTCTTATGGTTCGGCCCTCGTAATAATTAAAAATAGCAACAATAAGTATTTTGTTGCAAGTAGAAACAAAATAAAATAAATAAAGCAAGAAAGAAAACAAAAAACAAAAAAAGTGTTTTTAAATTTGAAAAGTAATGGCACTAACAGAGAGTTTATAATTTTCCTAAAACTAAAAGCAAAAAGAATTAAAAAATAAAGCAAAAAAAAAGAAAATAAATAATGCAGAAAACAAAACAAAAAAACAACAATAAGTATTTTGTTGT
>NC_041386.1:700706653-700707301 GCF_002162155.2 Triticum dicoccoides | reverse complement strand
GGGTGCGGCAGTGGGGCTTATAAACCACTGCGCGCCCCTCTCAACTAGCGAGGTGGGACTAAACTTTGGCCCCAATGCGGGCAGCACAGGGGCCTTTGGTCCCGGTTGGTGGCACCAACCGGGACTAAAGGGGGGGCATTGGTACCGGTTCGTCGCACCAACCGGGACCAATGCACCCCCTTTAGTCCCGGTTGGAGCCTCCAACCGGGACCAAAGGCCGCAGCTTCCCGCCCTTTGGGCTGCCGAAAAGAGGCCTTTGGTCCCGGTTGGTGGCACCAACCGGGACTAAAGGGGGCATTAGTCCCGGTAGGAGCCACCAACCGGGACCAATGCTACTTGTATATAAGTAGCACTTCACAGATTTGCAGAGTTCATCGCCACCAGTTGCCCCCCGACGACGCCGAGCACATCATCGTCGCCAGGCTGCCCCGACGCCGCCCGCCGCCCCTGCCGTCACCGTCGCCGTCGCCCGCGCCCGTCGTCGTCGCCGGCCTCCCCGAGCCCGCGCCGGCCTCCCTGAGCCCGTGCCCGCGCCGTCGTCGCCGCCAGGCTGCCCCGTCGTCGTCGCCCGCCCCCGCGCGCCGCGCCCCGAGCCCCTGCCCCGTCGCCGTCGCTCGCCCCCGCGCGCCGCCACCGCTGTGAGCCGCC
>NC_041386.1:700691009-700706427 GCF_002162155.2 Triticum dicoccoides | reverse complement strand
ATGCAAATGTTTGTATATTCATATGAACAATGCATTAGGCAAAACCTTTGTTTTTTCCGAAATTTTCTATTTGAACATTTTTTTTTTAAAACAAGCAATACTAAAAGAATGAGAGGAAAAAGGAAAATAAGAAGAGGAAGAAAGGAGAAAAAGAGGAGAGGAAGAAGAGGCGAAATAAATAAGAAGAGGAAAAAAGAAGAAAAAGAAGAGGTGGAGAAGAAAGGAATAGAGGAGAAAGAAGAAAAAATAGAAGAAAAAAATTCTATTTTTTCTTCTTCTCCTCTATTCCTTTCTTCTTCTCCTCTTTTTTCTCTTCTTTTTTTTCTTCTTCTTCTTCCTTCTTCCTTCTTTCTCTTTTATTCCTTTTCCTTAATTATTTTCCTTTCTCGAGGGAGAAGAAGAAAAAGAAGAGGAGAAGAAGAAAGAAAGGAATAGAGGAGAAAGAAGAAACTTCAACACGAGCTAGGGGGTGGTACCGATACCCCCTCCCCGATAACTCTCGAGGACACCCAAACCCTAGAGAGAAAACGATGTTGGTCTCCTACCCCCTCCCGCCGCGCCCCTACCCGACAAATTAACTCTCTCGAGGCCACCCAAATTTATCAAGTTAAAAGAGCGTTGTCGTCGAGGCCACCCCAATCCCTTGAAGTGTTGTGTCGAGGCGACCCCAAACACTAGAGAAGCAGCGTCGAGGCCACTAACATGATTCCTTATTGTGATTAGCTAGCTAGTTCTACGTTTGCCACTAGTATATATATATATATATATATATATCCATCTGTACCATGTTTGAATAATTATTGACATGTTGTAAATATTTGCAGAAACTATGGAGCACTCCCGAGACGAAGAAACAGAAGTGATGTTGGGGGAAATAATCGCACAAGGAAGTGATGAAGTTGCGTCATTTCTCAACGAGACCGATGGTCAGGATGGACTGGATGAAGAAGAGGGCTATTTTTATGATGGCTTCAACCCATTAATGCGGGTACAAGAGGAGGACTATGTTCATGATGGCTCCGGTGACACAATGGAGGTACAAGAAGGAGACCGTGCTGACTGCTCCGGTCACGTAACCGAGTCCGGCCAGCTATATATATATTAGTTAAGCCCGTGCTGACTAGTTAATTGATGCATCCATTGTTTTGGTATATGTACACATATTAATTACTGTCGTCTTTCTTCCTTATAATTTCTAGCCCTCCGGATCGAGCACAACTTCGGTAAGGAGACGAGGCCCGAAGAAAAAGTTGAGCTCGGATGAAAAGTTTGAGATCATAGAAATCGCGCCCGACGGCGAACCGATTGAACCCATCCGGACAAGGAAGGCGTTTTCTGCTCAGTGCGAGGTTCTTGTTAGGGACAAGATCCCGATCAGCATCCAGCAATGGTATAAGCTTGCTAAGGATGAAGACCCTGAGGTGTCTTATGTCAATGATATGCAGAAAGAAGATCTTTGGACTGAGCTGAAGGAAAATTTCACCCTACCGCCAGAGGAGGATCCGGAGAAGCCAGTTAAAGAGCAATTAATCAAGTCTTGTGCTCTTAAGAAGATGGCAAGCCTAATGAGGAGGTGGAGGAAAGAGCTGAACCAGTTTGTCGAGAAAAAAAAAGACACCAGAATTCATCGGCAAATATGAGAAGATCAAAGATATCTGGCCCGAATTTGTGGCCCACAAGACATCGGAAAAGAGTAAGAAGATGTAGGCGACAAACAAGCAAAATTCTGCGAAGAAGAAGCTTCACCATCGCACGGGGTCAGGTGGCTACCTCAAAGCCCGGCCTAAGTGGTCCAAGGCTGAGCATGATCTGCTTGAAAAAGGGATCGAACCAGAGACAATGCGCTGGCTAGACCGTTGCCGGACTTGGTTCTTCGGGGCTGGCGGAACCTTGGACCCTGTAACAGGGAAGTGTTAGTGGATGGACGAGCAACTGTAAACACCAGTCAAGAACCTTCGACACTATATCGATGCAGCGCAGCGAGGGACGTTCCTTCCAAACAGGGAGAAGGACGAGCTCACAATGGCCCTTGGGAATCCCGAGCACCCTGGACGGACACGAGGCACGCCAGGCTCCATTCTGTGGAAGGTTGGTTTTCCGGACGCAGGGGGTTACAAAACCCACGAGAGGAGGAAGAAACTGGAGCAGGACCAAATGCAGGCGCTGCACGAAAGGGTAATGGGGCTAGAGGAACGAGAAGAGGTACGAGAAGCAGCAGATCGCAACAAACGACCTGCCGAAGCTTCCCCCGAAGCTACCCCGCCATCTCAGCGGAGAAGCAGCGTGGCTTCCACCGAGCTGCTTCAGCCGGAGCATGTCTTGACGGCTCCTGCCAGCTATCCCGTGGATGGTATCACGGAGTCTCAAAATTGCCATATTATGGCGCGATGGATGAATTTGAAGGTCAAGGCGGCTGTTGGCCAAGTTTATCCTAGTGGACCCGGCACAACTTATCACTGCCAGCCGATTCCAGAAGGATTTGCTAAGGTGATGGTGGATGAAATAACAGAGGGATTGGAGGACCTCGTGCTTGAGCACCCTACCGGTGAAGGGGAGACTAGGCTGGGTTCTGCTCTGAAGACTCCATGTCTATGGCGGAAGGAGCTCATCAACCTTCTGAACTGGATGCCTCTGCCTCCTCCTCCTCCTACGGCGAGTCAGGGCACTCCGCCTCCTCCACCGCCTCCTCCTCCGGCGAGTGACGATCAGGGCACGCGTGGCGGCACTCCGCCTCCTCCATCGCCTCCTCCTCCGGCGAGTGACGATCAGGGCACACGTGGCGGCACTCCACCTCCTTCTCCGGCGCGTGGCGGCACTCCGCCTCCTCCTTCTCCGCCTCGCCGGCAAGGGCGGAAGAGACCGGCTGCCGCCCCGGCTGCTCCGGCATGTCGTAGTCCTTCTCCTCCGCCTCGTAAGCAAGCACGAAAGAAGACAGACGCCGCAGCCGCTCCGTCTGCTCCGGCGTCTAGCAGCACAAGAAGAGGAGAGAGGCAATACAGATACGGTCCACCTCTAAAGCCTCTAGAGAAGTTACCGTACGAGAGGACCAAGGAGGAAAACAATACGATCATGCAGGCCCACGTGAAGGAGTTCTTTGAAGGGGTGAAAGCAAAGAGACATCCACCTCCGGAGGAGAAGGTAGATCCGGTGAATGTTGGGGAACGTAGTAATTTCAAAAAAAATTCTACGCATACACAAGATCATGGTGATGGCATAGCAACGAGAGGGGAGAGTGTTCGTCCACGTACCCTCGTAGACCGTAAGCGGAAGCGTTAGCACAACGCGGTTGATGTAGTCGTACGTCTTCACGATCCGACCGATCCAAGCACCGAACGTACGGGGCCTCCGAGTTCAGCACACGTTCAGCTCGATGACGATCTCCGGCCTCCGATCCAGCAAAGCTCCGGAGATGAGTTCCGTCAGCACGACGGCGTGGTGACGATGATGATGTTCTACCGGCGCAGGGCTTCGCCTAAACTCCGCGACGATATGACCGAGGTGGAATATGATGGAGGGGGGCACCGCACACGGCTAAGGAACGATCCGTAGATCAACTTGTGTGTCATGGGGTGCCTCCCTGCCCCCGTATATAAAGGAGCAAGGGGGAGGGGGCCGGCCAAGGAGAGGAGGCGCGCCCAAGGGGGGCAATCCTACTCCAAGTAGGATTCCCCCCTCTTTCCAAGTCCTACTAGGAGAAGGGAAGGAAGGGGAGGAGAAGGAGAAGGAAGGAGAGGGAGGAGAAGAAGGAAAGGGGGCCCGGCCCCCTAGTCCAATTCGGTTTGGGCTAGGGGGGCCGCGCGCCCTTCCCCCTCTCTTCCACCACTTGGCCCATGAGGCCCAATGCTTCTTCCTCGTATTCCCGTAACTCCCCGGTACCCCCGAAAATACCCGAATCACTTGGAACCTTTCCGAACTCCGAATATAGTCGTCCAATATATCGATCTTTACGTCTCGACCATTTCGAGACTCCTCGTCATGTCCCCGATCTCATCCGGGACTCCGAACTCCTTCGGTACATCAAAACTCATAAACTCATAATAAAACTGTCATCGAAACCTTAAGCGTGCGGACCCTACGGGTTCGAGAACTATGTAGACATGACCTAGAACCATTCTCGGTCAATAACCAATAGCGGGACCTGGATGCCCATATTGGTTCCTACATATTCTACGAAGATCTTTATCGGTCAAACCGCATAACAACATACGTTGTTCCCTTTGTCATCGGTATGTTACTTGCCCGAGATCTGATCGTCGGTATCCAATACCTAGTTCAATCTCGTTACCGGCAAGTCTCTTTACTCGTTCTGTAATGCATCATCACGTAACAAACTCATTGGTCACATTGCTTGCAAGGCTTATAATGATATGTATTACCGAGAGGGCCCAGAGATACCTCTCCGACGATCGGAGTGACAAAACCTAATCTCGAAATACGCCAACTCAACATGTACCTTTGGAGACACCTGTAGTACTCCTTTATAATCACCCAGTTACGTTGTGACGTTTGGTAGCACCCAAAGTGTTCCTCCGGTAAACGGGAGTTGCATAATCTCATAGTTACAGGAACATGTATAAGTTATGAAGAAAGCAATAGCAACATACTAAACGATCAAGTGCTAGGCTAACGGAATGAGTCAAGTCAATCACATCATTCTCCTAATGATGTGATCCCGTTAATCAAATGACAACTCTTTTGTCCATGGTTAGGAAACATAACCATCTTTGATAAATGAGCTAGTCAAGTAGAGGCATACTAGTGACACTATGTTTGTCTATGTATTCGCACATGTATTATGTTTCCGGTTAATACAATTCTAGCATGAATAATAAACATTTATCATGATATAAGGAAATAAATAATAACTTTATTATTGCCTCTAGGGCATATTTCCTTCAGTCTCCCACTTGCACTAGAGTCAATAATCTAGTTCACATCGCCATGTGATTTAACATCAATACTCATATCTGTATATGATTAACACCCATTTTTCACATCGTTATGTGACCAACACCCAAAGAGTTTACTAGAGTCAATAATCTAGTTCACATCGCTATGTGATTAACACCCAAAGAGTACAAAGGTATGATCATGTTTTGCTCGTGAGAGAAGTTTAGTCAACGGGTCTGTCACATTCAGAGTCGTATGTATTTTGCAAATATTCTATGTCTACAATGCTCTGCATGAAGCTACTCTAGCTAATTGCTCCCACTTTCAGTATGTATCCAGATTGAGACTTAGAGTCATCTGGATCGGTGTAAAAGATTGCATCGATGTAACTTTTACAATGAACTCTTTTGTCACCTCCATAATCGAGAAACATCTCCTTAGTCCTCACTAAGGATATTCTTGACTGCTGTCCAGTGATCTACTATTAGATCAAAATTGTATTCCTTTGCCAAAATCAGAGCAAGGTATACAATATGTCTGGTTCACAGCATAGCATACTTTATAGAACCTATGACTGAGGCATAGGGAATGACTTTTCATTCTCTTTCTATTTTCTGCCATGGTCGGGTTTTGAGTCTTACTCAACTTCACACCTTGCAACACAGGCAAGAACTCCTTCTTTGACTGTTCCATCTTGAACTATTTCAAAAATTTATCAAGGTATGTACTCATTGAAAAATCTTATCAAGTGTCTTGATCTATCTATATAGATCTTGAAGCTCAATGTGTAAGCAGCTTCACAGAGGTCTTTCTTTGAAAAACTCTTATTCAAATATCCTTTATGCTTTGCAGAATAATTCTACATTATTCCGGTCAACAATATGTCGTTCACATATATTTATCAGAAATGCTGTAGTGCTCCCACTCACTTTCTTGTATATACAGGCTTTTCAAAAAGTCTGTATAAAACCATATGCTTTGATCAACTCATCAAAGCGTATATTCCAACTCCGAGAGGCTTGCACCAGTCCATAAATGGATCGCTGGAGCTTGCACACTTTGTTAGCACCTTTAGGATTGACAAAAACTTCTGGTTGCATCATATACAACTCTTCTTTAATAAATCCATTAAGGAATGCAGTTTTGACATCCTTTTGCCAGATTTCATAAAATGTGACAATTGCTAACATGATTCGGACAGACTTAAGCATCGCTACAGTTGAGAAAATCTCATTGTAGTTAACACCTTGAACTTGTCAAAAACCTTTTTGCGACAAGTCAAGCTTTGTAGATAGTAACACTACTATCAACGTCCGTCTTCCTCTTGAAGATCCATTTATACAATATGGCTTGCCGATCATCGGGCAACTCCACCAAAGTCCACACTTTGTTCTCATACATGGATCCCATCTTAGATTTCATGGCCTTAAGCCATTTTGCGGAATCTGGGCTCATCATCGCTTCCTCATAGTTTGTAGGTTCATCATGGTCTAGTAACATGACTTCCAGAACAGGATTACCGTACCACTCTGGTGCGGACCATACTCTGGAAGACCTACGAGGTTCTGTAGTAACTTGATCAGAAGTTTCATGATCATCATCATTAGCTTCCTCACTAATTGGTGTAGGAATCACTGGAACTAATTTCAGTGATGAACTATTTTCCAATTCAGGATAAGGTACAGTTACCTCATCAAGTTCTACTTTCCTCCCACTCACTTCTTTCGAGAGAAACTCCTTCTCTAGAAAGGATCCATTCTTAGCAACGAATGTTTTGCCTTCAGATCTGTGATGGAAGGTGTACCCAACAGTTTCCTTTTGGGTATTCTATGAAGACGCACTTCTCCGATTTGGGTTCGAGCTTATCAGGATGAAACTTTTTCACATAAGCATCGCAGCCCCAAATTTTAAGAAACGACAACTTGGGTTTCTTGCTAAACCACAGTTCATATGGTGTTGTCTCAACAGATTTAGATGGTGCCCTTTTAACGTGAATGCAGCTGTCTGTAATGCATAACCCAAAAACAATAGTGGTAAATCAGTAAGAGACATCATAGATCGCACTATATCCAATAAAGTGCGGTTACGATGTTTGGACACACCATAATGTTGTGGTGTTCCAGGTGGCGTGAGCTGTGAAATTATTCCACATTGTTTTAATTGAAGACCAAACTCGTAACTCAAATATTCGTCTCTGCGATCAGATCGCAGAAACTTTATTTTCTTGTTACGATGATTTTTCCACTTCTCTCTGAAATTCTTTGAACCTATCAACTATTTCAGACTTATGTTTCATCATGTAGATATACCCATATCTGCTCAAATCATCTTGTGAAGGTCAGAAAATAACGATACTTGCCACGAGCATCAACACTCATTGGATCGCATACATCGGTATGTATTATTTCCAATAAGTCAGTAGCTCGTTCCATTGTTCTGGAGAACGGAGTTTTAGTCATCTTGCCCAAAAGGCACGGTTCGCAAGCATCAAATGATTCATAACCAAGTGATTCCGAAAATCCATCTTTATGGAGTTTCTTCATGCGCTTTACACCGATATGACCCAAACGGCAGTGCCACAAATAGGTTGCACTATCATTATTAACTTTGCATCTTTTGGCATCAATATTATGAATATGTGTATCACTACGATCGAGATCCAACAAACTATTTTCATTGGGTGTATGACCATTGAAGGTTTTATTCGTGTAAATAGAACAACAATTATTCTCTGGTTTTAAATGAATAACCGTATTGCAATAAACATGATCAAATCATATTCATGCTCAACGCAAACGCCAAATAACATTTATTTAGGTTTAACACACTAATCCCGAAAGTATAGGGAGTGTGCGATGATGATCATATCAATCTTGGAACTACTTCCAACACTCATCGTCACTTCCCCTTCAACTAGTCTCTGTTTATTCTGTAACTCCTGTTTCGAGTTACTAATCTTAGCAACCGAACAAGTATCAAATACTCAGGGACTACTATAAACACTAGTAAGGCACACATCAATAACCTGTATATCAAATATACCCTTGTTCACTTTGCCATCCTTCTTATCTACCAAATATTCAGGGCATTTCCGCTTCCAGTGACCATTTCCTTTGCAGTGTAAGCACTCAGTTTCAGGATTTGGTCCAGCTTTGGGCTTCTTCACGGGAGTGACAACTTGTTTGCCATTCTACTTGAAGTTTCCCTTTCTTTCCCTTTGCCCTTTTCTTGAAACTAGTGATCTTGTCAATCATCAACACTTGATGCTCTTTCTTGATTTCTACCTTCGTCGATTTCAACATCACGAAGAGCTCGGGAATCGTTTCCGTCATCCCTTGCATACTATAGTTCATCACGAAGTTCTAGTAACTTAGTGATGGTGACTAGAGAATTCTGTCAATCACTATCTTATCTGGAAGATTAACTCCCACTTGATTCAAGCGATTGAAGTACCCAGACAATCTGAGCACATGCTCACTAGTTGAGTGATTCTCCTCCATCTTTTAGCTATAGAACTTGATTGAGACTTCATATCTCTCAACTCGGGTATTTACTTGAAATATTAACTTCAATTCCTGGAACATCTCATATGGTCCATGACGTTCAAAACGTCTTTGAAGTCCCGATTCTAAGCCGTTAAGCATGGTGCACTAAACTATCAAGTAGTCATCATATTGAGCTAGCTAAACGTTCATAACATCTGCATCTTCTCCTGCAATAGGTCTGTCACCTAGCGGTGCATTAAGGACGTAATTCTTCTGTGCAGCAATGAGGATAAACCTCTGATCGCGGATGCAATCCGCATCATTGCTACTAACATCTTTCAACACAATTTTCTCTAGGAACATATCAAAATAAACATATGAAAGCAACAATGCAAGCTATTGATCTTACAACATAATTTGCAAAATACTATCAGGACTAAGTTCATGATAAATTTAAGTTCAATTAATCATATTACTTAAGAACTCCCACTTAGACAGACATCTCTCTAGTCATCTAAGTGATCACGTGATCCAAATCAACTAAACCATAACCGATCATCACGTGAGATGGAGTAGTTTTCAATGGTGAACATCACTATGTTGATCATATCTACTATATGATTCACGCTCGACCTTTTGGTCTCCGTGTTCCGAGGCCATATCTACATATGCTAGGCTCGTCAAGTTTAACCTGAGTATTCCGCATGTGCAAAACTGGCTTGCACCCGTTGTAGATGGACGTAGAGCTTATCACACCCAATCATCACGTGGTGTCTGGGCACGACGAACTTTGGCAACGGTGCATACTCAGGGAGAACACTTCTTGATAATTAGTGAGAGATCATCTTAAAATGCTACCGTCAATCAAAGCAGAATAAGATGTATAACAGAAAAACATCATATGCAATCATAATATGTGACATGATATGGCCATGATCATCTTGCGCCTTTGATCTCCATCTCCAAAGTACTGTCATGATCTCTATCGTTACCGGCACGACACCATGATCTTCATCATCTTGATCTATATCAATGTGTCGTCACATGGTCGTCTCGCCAACTATTGCTCTTGCAACTATTGCTATCACATAGCAATAAAGTAAAGCAATTATTTGGCACTTGCATCTTTATGCAACAAAGAGACAACCATAAGGCTTCTGCCAGTTGCCAATAACTTCAACAAAACATGATCATCTCATACAACAACTTATATCTCATCACGTCTTGACCATATCACATCACAACATGCCCTACAAAAACAAGTTAGACGTCCTCTACTTTGTTGTTGCAAGATTTACGTGGCTGCTACGGGCTTAGCAAGAACCGTTCTTACCTATGCATCAAAACCACAACGATAGTTCGTCAAGTTGGTGTTGTTTTAACCTTCGCAAGGACCGGGCGTAGCCACACTCAGTTCAACTAAAGTTGGAGAAACTGACACCCGCTAGTCACATGTGTGCAAAGCATGGCGGTAAAACCAGTCTCGCGTAAGCGTACGCGTAATGTCGGTCCGGGCCGCTTCATCCAACAATACCGCCGAACCAAAGTATGACATGTTGGTAAGCAGTATGACTTGTATCGCCCACAACTCACTTGTGTTCTACTCGTGCATATAACATCAACGCATAAAACCTAGGCTCGGATGCCACTGTTGGGGAACGTAGTAATTTCAAAAAAATTCCTACGCACACGCAAGATCATGGTGATGGCATAGCAACGAGAGGGGAGAGTGTTCGTCCACGTACCCTCGTAGACCGTAAGCGGAAGCGTTAGCACAACGCGGTTGATGTAGTCGTACGTCTTCACGATCCGACTGATCCAAGCACCGAACGTACGGGGCCTCCGAGTTCAGCACACGTTCAGCTCGATGACGATCTCCGGCCTCCGATCCAGCAAAGCTCCGGAGATGAGTTCCGTCAGCACGACGGTGTGGTGACGATGATGATATTCTACCGGCGCAAGGCTTCGCCTAAACTCCGCGACGATATGACTGAGGTGGAATATGGTGGAGGGGGGCACCGCACACGGCTAAGGAACGATCCGTAGATCAACTTGTGTGTCATGGGGTGCCCCCCTGCCCCCGTATATAAAGGAGCAAGGGGGAGGGGGCCGGCCAAGGAGAGGAGGCGCGCCCAAGGGGGGCAATCCTACTCCAAGTAGGATTCCCCCCTCTTTCCAAGTCCTACTAGGAGAAGGGAAGGAAGGGGAGGAGAAGGAGAAGGAAGGAGAGGGAGGAGAAGAAGGAAAGGGGGGCCGGCCCCCTAGTCCAATTCGGTTTGGGCTAGGGGGGCCGCGCGCCCTTCCTCCTCTCTTCCACCACTTGGCCCATGAGGCCCAATGCTTCTTCCTCGTATTCCCGTAACTCCCCGGTACCCACGAAAATACCCGAATCACTCGGAACCTTTCCGAACACCGAATATAGTCGTCCAATATATCGATCTTTACGTCTCGACCATTTCGAGACTCCTCGTCATGTCCCCGATCTCATCCGGGATTCCGAACTCCTTCGGTACATCAAAACTCATAAACTCATAATAAAACTGTCATCGAAACCTTAAGCGTGCGGACCCTACGGGTTCGAGAACTATGTAGACATGACCTAGAACCATTCTCGGTCAATAACCAATAGCGGGATCTGGATGCCCATATTGGTTCCTACATATTCTACGAAGATCTTTATCGGTCAAACCGCATAACAACATACGTTGTTCCCTTTGTCATCGGTATGTTACTTGCCCGAGATCTGATCGTCGGTATCCAATACCTAGTTCAATCTCGTTACCGGCAAGTCTCTTTACTCGTTCTGTAATGCATCATCATGTAACCAACTCATTGGTCACATTGCTTGCAAGGCTTATAATGATGTGTATTACTGAGAGGGCCCAGAGATACCTCTCCGACGATCGGAGTGACAAAACCTAATCTTGAAATACGCCAACTCAACATGTACCTTTGGAGACACCTGTAGTACTCCTTTATAATCACCCAGTTACGTTGTGACGTTTGGTAGCACCCAAAGTGTTCCTCCGGTAAACGGGAGTTGCATAATCTCATAGTTACAGGAACATGTATAAGTTATGAAGAAAGCAATAGCAACATACTAAACGATCAAGTGCTAGGCTAACGGAATGGGTCAAGTCAATCACATCATTCTCCTAATGATGTGATCCCGTTAATCAAATGACAACTCTTTTGTTCATGGTTAGGAAACATAACCATCTTTGATAAACGAGCTAGTCAAGTAGAGGCATACTAGTGACACTATGTTTGTCTATGTATTCGCACATGTATTATGTTTCCGGTTAATACAATTCTAGCATGAATAATAAACAGTTATCATGATATAAGGAAATAAATAATAACTTTATTATTGCCTCTAGGGCATATTTCCTTCAGTGAAAGCAAAGCGCACTCTCGATGCCCTGAGGAAACCACCAAAGTCTCCGCCGGGAACCAACTATGAGCGCAATACTGAACAGACATATCTCCAAGCCAAGCGGTCGGGAACTACTGTCAGTGATAAAAGGTCAAAAGAACAACGAGCAAAGGGGGAAAATTGCCCAGCTCGGCGAACAAGCACAGCAATCGTGCCCCCCGCTCAATGAGTCTAATCCTCCGGGGACAGTGGCCTGTTATGGCAATCTTGAAGATTACCTGCCTGACAATGCACTTCCTGATTTCATGGAGGTGGACGTATTCAGATACGAGTACGGGAAGCCTCTCGTGAAAGATGAAAAATCTCTGACAACAATGATGCGAAGATTCCATAGTTGGTACATGAAAACCTGCAGAGAGTCTGAGGGGACGAACAGTTTGTATCTGAACATTAAAGAGGAGCACGACCTCGTTTCAAATGATCTGTTGTGTGTTCCATTTGAGGAGTTCTTCGAGTTCTTCAATCAAAAGGCGCTCAATAAATTAATGGTCTTTTGCTACTGCCTGTAAGTACTATTTCTGTCATTAAGTCTCTATATATAGCTCGGCTCTTTCATTGCATGTATTTATAATTAATTATCCTCAATATATTATGCAGATTGAAGATCGTCGAGTGCAAAAAACAAGAAATTTATGATATTGGGTTCATTAACACAAATATCATAGATGTATTTCTGGTTGAAAAGAACATCGAAGAGGCCGAGGACAACTTGCTACAATCGTTGATCAAAAATCAAAACAAAGATACCATACTCTTTCCTTACAACGGCCCGTGAGTGTTACTGTCGTGTGCATATTCGGTTTCCCTTATTACTCGAGCGAGGTTATAGTAATGTAATTGATGAGTTATGCATGCGTGCGCAGGTACCACTATATTCTTCTGGAGATTAAGCTTGAGCGTGGACTACTAACCGTCTTAGACTCGAGACGGAAAGATCCCAGCACCTATGCGGACATGACTGAAATGCTCAGCAAGTAAGTTCAATCGATCATTATCACACCATATCGGCAACTTTTTGTTCATTTCCTGATATCTCAAGTAATAATAATTATTTTCTTTGTTTTGCAGGGTTTAGAAACAGTTCTCCGCACAAGCTCCGGGACTGCCGAAGGAGCTGCGATATATATACCCGAAAGTAAGTACTACTGGCTAGCTAGTTGCGCGCATCTCCCGTTGATTCTATAGCTATACTTTCATCAATGCCATTTATAATGCTTCATTATCAGTTTGATTGACCTCTATTTCTCGTAAAGTGCTTGTGGCAGGAGGAAGGGAATGATTTCTGTGGATACTACGTGTGCGAGTTCATCCACAACGCGACTTTGAAAAACAAGCGGGGCTACTCTAGAAGACAATATGAAGTGCGTAAGCAATAATATTCACAATTTAATTTTATTACACCATCATTTGTGTTGAGTTTCATTCATATATATGTATTAATTAACTCCCTTCTTCAAATTAGACGTGGCAGATGCGGGATGAACTCCTAGAACCAGATCGCATGAAAGCAATTCAAGAGGAATTGGCGGGATTCTTTCTTGAACACGTCATCAGTAAAGCCGGAGAATACCATGTGGAAGTTGATTTCAAATGCTAGGGATTTGTAATTATGAGATTTTATACATATTGTACATGTATGTAGGCAGTAAAAAACTTGTTGTTCGACCAATCTCTCGGAGAAGGAGAGGTCGATCGATCACTTCTCTCGGTATGCATGACGAACTTCTGTACTGAATGGTTCTCTCGATCACTTATGTATATATACTACGTAGCGTCGACCAAGCACGGACATAAAAGAGGACACTTCTCTCTATTAATTAGCTAGCTAACACAATATACGAAACACCTAAATTAATCCCCAAAACCCCCAACCCCCCTCCTTTCAAAAAAACAAAAACAAAAACCCCAGCCACTGAAATGTAGACGCGTGGATGCCTTTTGGTCCCGGTTGGAGCCACCAACTAGGACCAAAGGCCCCCTGACTGGGCTCGGCGCACAGGGCCACGTGGAGGCACATTGGTCCCGATTCGTGTTTGAACCGGGACTAATGGGTGGAGGTATTAGTAACGACCCATTAGTCCCGGTTCATGAACCGGGACTAAAGGCCCTTACGAACCGGGTCTAATGGGTGGTTTTCTACTAGTGATGGTCGTTTTGGAGTAACTTAGAAATTATTACATGTTTTTTTCCTCATGTGCACTTATGAGGTTTAACCGTATCGAATGACGAGCTATGCCAAATAAGGAGACTTCTACCGTTATAGCTGTCATAGTTAGGACTAGTGGGTGACGCGCGTTTTGCTGCGTCCGTTTTTCACAGATGTGATGTGTGTTCTTTCTTATCTTGTTTGTAAGTTTACCTCGTTCGGTATGCTTGCCTAGTAGCGCTGCTTTTGAGCAATCAAACAATGCTTCTACCAAACCGGCTGCCAAAAATAAACATACATGCACATTTTTAGCCATGCCACCTGCAGGCTCTCTACCTAGCGCCAACACAATAAACCAATGACAAACACACAGCCGACAACAAACCAAGCAGCCAAATCTGCCTCCATTTTGAATCTTGACTGCTAGAAGGTCAAGAGAGGATAGTGATGACTCTGGTGCAGCTTGTCGTCATAGCTCCCCACGCCTGCTCGCAGTTGTAGCTTGCCCATGCCTTGGGGGAAGGAGAGGAAGAGGCAAGGGCGAACAGCAGCACCACCAGTGGCACAACGACCACGGTGGCTGGACCCAATTCAAGCAACTTAGAGGAAGGAGAGAAAGAGGTGCTGAAGATGGAGACTATAAGCAGTTCACAGTACATGCTTGTAATTTGTAACATTTAAGCTGCTTAATTTCAATCCATGGTGTAGCAATATAATTTCATCATCCAAGAGATAATTTCACAAAACAAAGTTCATTTGGCTTTATTGAAAACTACAAAATGATTAGAAATGGTATGTCCTTGACAACGGTCTATTATAAAGAGCACTTGCAATTAAAATGACGTATGGATCAGAATTATCTTACCAACTTGCTTGTTGGATGAAACTTTCGGATTTGATTAAATAGGAGGGAATGAAACGATTTATGGTTTTGAGGATCTCAAGTTTGTTGTTGTTTCTACCTTTTGGACACTAAAGCTTTGGAGTCAGGAGCTTAGCTGCTCATGTTCCAGTTTGAATCGACACATTGAACTTCTTAGCCGGCAGAGGAAAATCCCAGCAAAATAATGGAGATTGCAGAACTTCTGCAGACCCATCCAACAACAACCTAGCTTACAAGGAAAAATCACAATAGAAATGACGAATGTACCAATTCTGAATCAGAACTAACAAGGTTTCAGGGCTCATTAATTTTGAAATGAACTTAGCACCTCACAACATAGAGAGAACACATACTAAATCATCTCACCAAACTACCAAAGTTGGCATCTTTATCATGCCTGGGAAAGGTATTGCGTGATTTGGGAAATGTATAGGCGAGCTTTGGGGGCAGAAAGAGAAGATGCTGTCATGAGGAGGAACGCTTGGGGAAAGGAAAATAGGAGCTTGTCTAACGAAGGAGGGAAGGTAACTTAGAAGATATTATATGGATTCCTCATGTGTATTTTCTATTTTCAGAAC
>NC_041386.1:700678670-700690548 GCF_002162155.2 Triticum dicoccoides | reverse complement strand
TCCTGAATAACTATTTAAATCATTTCAACTGCTTTACACATTTATCTCGCCAACTATTACTTCTACTACTATGGCTAATGGTTTAGCAATAAAGTAAAGTAATTACATGGCGTTATTCAATGATACGCAGATCATACAATAAATTAAGACAACTCCTATGGCTCCTGCCGGTTGTCATACTCATCGATATGCAAGTCGTGATTCCTATTACAAGAACATGATCAATCTCATACATCACATATATATCATTCATCACATCCTTTTGGCCATATCACATCACACGACATATGCTGCAAAAACAAGTTAGACGTCCTTTAATTGTTGTTGCATGTTTTTTACGTGGCTGCTATAGGTTTCTAGCAAGAACGTTTCTTACCTATGCCAAAACCACAACGTGATATGCCAATTGCTATTTACCCTTCATAAGGACTCTTTTCATCGAATCCGATCTGACTAAAGTGGGAGAGACAGACACCCGCTAACCACCTTATGCAACTAGTGCATGTCAGTCTGTGGAACCTGTCTCACGTAAGCGTACGTGTAAGGTCGGTCCGGGCCGCTTTATCCCACGATGCCGCCGAATCAAGATAAGACTAGTTGTGGCAAGTAAATTGACAAAATCGACACCCACAACAACTTGTGTTCTACTTCTGCATAGAAACTATGCATAGACCTAGCTCATGATGCCACTGTTGGGGATCGTTGCAGAAATTAAAAAATTTCTACGCATCACCAAGACCAATCTATGGAGTAACTAGCAACGAGAGAGAGGGGAGTGCATCTTCATACCCTTGAAGATCGCGAGTATAGGCGAGCTTTGGGGGTAGAAAGAGAAGATGCTGTCATGAGGAGGAACGCTTGGGGAAAGGAAAATAGGAGCTTGTCTACCGAAGGAGGGAAGGTAACTTAGAAGATATTATATGGATTCCTCATGTGTATTTTCTGTTTTCAGAACCATTATATCCTGAATAACTATTTAAATCATTTCAACTGCTTTACACATTTATCTCGCCAACTATTACTTCTACTACTATGGCTAATGGTTTAGCAATAAAGTAAAGTAATTACATGGCGTTATTCAATGATACGCAGATCATACAATAAATTAAGACAACTCCTATGGCTCCTGCCGGTTGTCATACTCATCGACATGCAAGTCGTGATTCCTATTACAAGAACATGATCAATCTCATACATCACATATATATCATTCATCACATCCTTTTGGCCATATCACATCACACGACATATGCTGCAAAAACAAGTTAGACGTCCTTTAATTGTTGTTGCATGTTTTTTACGTGGCTGCTATAGGTTTCTAGCAAGAACGTTTCTTACCTATGCCAAAACCACAACGTGATATGCCAATTGCTATTTACCCTTCATAAGGACCCTTTTCATCGAATCCGATCCGACTAAAGTGGGAGAGACAGACACCCGCTAACCACCTTATGCAACTAGTTCATGTCAGTCTGTGGAACCTGTCTCACGTAAGCGTACGTGTAAGGTCGGTCCGGGCCGCTTCATCCCACGATGCCGCCGAATCAAGATAAGACTAGTTGTGGCAAGTAAATTGACAAAATCGACGCCCACAACAACTTGTGTTCTACTTGTGCATAGAAACTACGCATAGACCTAGCTCATGATGCCACTGTTGGGGATCGTTGCAGAAATTAAAAAAATTCTACGCATCACCAAGACCAATCTATGGAGTAACTAGCAACGAGAGAGAGGGGAGTGCATCTTCATACCCTTGAAGATCGCGAGTCGGAACCGTTACAAGAACGCGGATGAAGGAGTCGTACTCGTAGCGATTCAGATCAAGGTGGATTCCGATCTAAGCGTCGAACAACGGCACATTCGCGTTCAACACACGTGCTGCCTGGTGACGTCTCCTGCACCTTGATCCAGCACGGAGGAGGGAGAGGTTGAGGAAGATGCCTCCAGCAGTAGCACGACAGCGTGGTGGTGATGGAGTGGCAGTTCTCCGGCAAGGCTTCGCCAAGCTCACGTGGATGAGGAGAGGTGTTGGGGAGGGGAGGGGCTGCGCCTTGGATGTGGTTCTGCACCCCTCCCTCTACCCCTCTATTTATAGGGAGAAGGGGGAAGGGGGCTGACCCTTCTAGATGAGATCTAGAGGGGGAGGGGGGGCGGCGGCCAAGGGGGAGGGGCCTTGCCCCCCAAGCAAGGGACCCCTTTAGCGTTCCCAACCCACTTAGAGGCTGGTTCCCTTCCACCTACAGCCCATAAGGCCCTCCACGGCAGGTGGACCCTCCCGGTGGACCCCCGGAACACCTCCGTTGGTCCTGGTACAATACCGGTATACCCCCGAATATTTCCGGTGACCGTATGATGACTTCCCATATATAAATCTTCACCTCTGGACCATTCCGGAACTCCTCGTGACGTCCGGGATCTCATCCGGGCTCCGAACGACATTCGGTAATAACATACAAATCTTCCTTATAACCCTAGCGTCATCGAACCTTAAGTGTGTAGACCCTACGGGTTCGGGAATCATGCAGACATGACCGATACAGCTCTCTAGCCAATAACCGACAACGGGATCTGGATACCCATGTTGTCTCCCACATGTTCCATGATGATCTCAACGGATGAACCACGATGTCGAGGATTCAAGTAATCCCGTATACAATTCCCTTTGTCAATCGGTTCGTTACTTGCCCGAGATTCGATCGTCGGTATCCCAATACCTCGTTTAATCTCGTTAGCAGCAAGTCACTTTACTCGTTACGTAATGCATGATCCCGTGACCAACTACTTAGTCACATTGAGCTCATTATGATGATGCATTACCGAGTGGGCCCAGAGATACCTCTCCGTCATACGGAGTGACAAATCCCAGCCTCCATTCGTGCCAACCAACAGACACTTTCGGAGATACCTGTAGTGCACCTTTATAGCCACCCAGTTACATTGTGATGTTTGGTACACCCAAAGCATTCCTACGGTATCCGGGAGTTGCACGATCTCATGGTCTAAGGAAATGATACTTGACATTAGAAAAGCTTTAGCAAACGAACTACACAATCTTGTGCTATGCTTAGGATTGGCTCTTGTCCATCACATCATTCTCCTAATGATGTGATCCCGTTATCAATGACATCCAATGTCCATAGTCAGGAAACCATGACCATCTGTTGATCAACGAGCTAGTCAACTAGAGGCTCACTAGGGACATATTGTGGTCTATGTATTCACACATGTATTACGGTTTCCGGTCAATACAATTATAGCATGAATGATAGACAATTATCATGAATGAGGAAATATAATAATAACCATTTTATTATTGCCTCTAGGGCATATTTCCAACATTCTGTCGATGCTGGACAAGTGTGTTCCATGTTACACTTCTTAATGCAAAAATTTCTTTCATGAGCTATCCTGGAGGCACACATGTAAAATTCACATCCATGCTCTCTCTGTGAACACCAAACAATAATTCTTGTTGGAGTGTTCCTATGTTAGTGAAAAGACCTCAGAGTCCTTATATGAAAATCTCTTAATGCTTCTTTGAACTGGTAAACACTACCAAAACACAAGCTCTTGCACAAGAGTAAATGTGAATTGGGAATTGAGGGGTCAAAATATACCCTTTCCTTCATATTTTTCTTACTACTCTTTGCCTTTGGCTTCTTCATGAGGTATGGTAGTTCAACTTCATCTTCTTCTTCCTCATCACTTATGCCTACATCACCAGCAAAACAAAACTCATCTGCTTCAGGAAACCAATCTTCAAAACATTTTTTCTCTACCTCATTGTGACATCTGCTAGTTGGACCAGGATTCTTCACATGTTTCACAATAGCAGTAGTTTCCAATGCTCTATCCTCTTCAGAGGCACACTCTATTTCCATTTGTTGAACAGCTTCAGCACTCCCATCTAAATGAACTGAATCATAAGAACAAAATTAAGACACTTCAGTGTCTCCTTCAAAGTGGTTCAAATCTGCCTCTCTTTGAATCCTGCTCCTCTCAAGCTGAGCCTTTCTATCATCTATCTGATTCTGAAGCTCAGATTGCTCCACAACCTTTTTCACACAGCAGCTCTCTTGAGTGTTCATGTAATTCCCATTAGCCTGTGTACTAATTCCAGGTTCAACATCTCTCACAATCCTTATGTTCACAACCTTGACATGATGGAAAAACTCCAACATTTTATGAACACTAGCTTCATCACCTAAATACTTTACTCTTTCAGATCCAATTTCCTCCTCCACATAGTATATGTAATCACTCTCCCCATACCCTTCACTAGCAATGAGTGATTGTAGAGTAAGAAAAGAAATGTTTGTCTCATATATACCCCTTTTCACATGGTTTCTTCCTTCTAAATGAAACCATATCTTCCACTTCTGGTCAGCCAAACTGCACAAATATGTGCTCATCAATTGAATTGAAATTGACACAACTAGAGGTGCAATAAAGTTTACTAAACATGTTCAGCAAACATAAACAAACTCTCACTAATTTTCCAGATTGAAGAAAACATGTGCATTTAAGCAAGAGATTCTCCATACCTGCCACCCATAGAACATCCAGGCGCCGGCGATGACTGGGTGACCGGTGCCTCCGGCTGCTGCAACCCTGCATGCGTCACGTAGCTGCTGCTCCCCAACCAGTTATCCACTTCAGAGAATGAGCCCACAACGTCCAAACTTATGCCACCGCTGCCGCCATTGCCGCCGCCCTCGCCGCCACCCATATCGCCGCCGCCCCTGTTCGGAATCACCGACGCCATGGCGGCCGCAACCTAGGTCAGACAGAGGACAGAGGGAGAGGAGGGAGAGAGTGAAGCGCGAGAGGGGAATGGATCAGATCTTGACCCGTTCCGACCGACAGCCGCCGTTTCCGACCGCGCCGTTAACGGCCGTTATCGCGCGGCGGGCGTCCGTTGGCCGGCGTGACACCTGAATCGTGGGACCGGCCTGTCAGTTTGGTGCTTAGCGCGGGCGAAGCGAGCGGCTTCGCGAGTTTGTAGTTTTTTGCCACGGATTAAGACAAAAGTGGTAGTTTTCCGCACAAAATTGTAGAGTGGTAGTTTTTCGTCACGTTTCCGTCGAATGAGGTAGTTTTTGGTTAAATACTCCCAGGCGGTGAATGAAGCAATGGATGAGCAGAAATGGTATATCGGGTGCTTCTTTTACGACAATTTCATGTATACGGGGAATAACCTCCTTGAGCAATTTGTGGGGAAGGCTTTGCCTCGCCTGCGGGTATATTAGGACATACTACTACTTATTAACACTGCATACACCATAGAATTCATAACTAAGGTATATCTAAACTTGATACGATTATGCTCTTGAATCCTCCAGAGGATGATACATATTTTATTCATGCAGTCTGAAACATTACGTCAGGTTTGGTATATATTTTTATGCCAAAAAAGTTATGTATATATTTAAGAAACTATGGACAAGTGCTCATTTAAATACTCTTGAACAACATTAATGGATACATATTAATTTATGGGGTAATGTGATAATTTTAATGTGCTTAGATTTGGAGTAGTGCTTATTTTAAGAAAAGATTTCCTCAAGTGCTTCAAACTGGACTTAAAAAGTCTGCAAAACATAGTTACGACTAGTAAAGATAATTTCTACTTGTAATGATTAATGCTCTAATAGTATAAAAATGTATTGAAAGACGGAATAACAAAAGCAACTTATATTTACTAGCAAAATCAATTGCAATGAAGTATAAAAGTTTAGTCTGAATATGAGTGGAAATGGGACCAATAACATGGGTGATCGGTCACTTCACCTGAGTAATGTGTGGCTTTCAGCCTTAATCAATAGAAATGAGGCGCACAATCAATTGAACAATATGGATAAAACACATTAATTTTCTGAAAATGCACAACGGAGGCCACACACCTGATACCACATGGCCGCCGCGTCGACGAGACCTTCGTTTTCACCTACGGCAATGCGTCCATCTTAGCTGCCACGCCTGCTGCCGCCTTTTAATTCAAACATACTTCATAAATATGATACATATTAATACAAGGCACCGTGCACGAGCGTTTCTTACACTAACGGTCATGCAAAGGCACAGGCGCACAGCTCAATCGTCATTAATGGTCAACACGGAACTTGATCGTGAGCTTAAGGTTAGTATGTGCGGCAACGATCAATCTCTTGAGGACTCACAGTGACGATGCAGCGAGTGATGAGCTCAAGCTATTTATTTGCTCGTCTATATTTAGTACACTCCTACCAGCCCGACAGTCGGTGCCCACGGTTGGGCCTAGCTACGCTCGGTGCGCATTCCGGTGCATTCCTTCTCGGCGTGCCCACAGTCAGACCTAACTGGGGTGGGGCTCAGCGCGCACTCTGACGGAACCAGGGAGCACGATCACCATGCTCTAGCATGACGCATGGGGCCGCAGGAGCTCCGGGCCATCGTCAGAATGCCCGCCCACTCTGTCCGGTGTGCTTTGCGTGCTTTGTATGCTCATTGTCTACCTTGTCAAATTGCTCCAAGGTGCTCACTAACAGCAGTACAAGAGTGTCGAGCACCGGGAAGCTCGGGTTGATGCCAGAGTTTGTCGTCGACACTCAATAGAGCAATGGCGAGTACAACCGACATTAAGTCACCGAGGGGCGGAGCAAGGATTTGGCAATAGGGGGCGAAGAAGACAATGAACATCTTTTTATAATGATCATACAAAAAGGAGTCCAAGTAGGGGGGGGGCGTGGCCCCAGCTCGGTCCCCCTTAGCTCTGCCCCTGTAAGTCACCAGCAGGCTCGGTCCCCCTTCATCTTGTGCCACCTAAGCAATTCCAGAAACCAAATGAGCTTTCAGCTAAAAAGGGTCGGGATCGACTGCGATAAGAAAAGATAGGTTGCCAATTTCAGGGATCTTATAAGGTTAATGTTGAATTTCAACCCAGAGGTTTAGTTTAGACCTTTTTCTATTTCACATGTACATGTGAAATAGCAATTTCGATATATAAATACTATAAGATATGCCCTACATGGGCTGCACATTTTGTAAGAGCAGACAAGATTGGAATTCCGCACTGTAGACAAAACTACCTCAATGACAGGGGATCGGGATCAGGTGACATGCCTCTTGGCAGTCACGGCGTAACATGCGCCCTCCCATCCACCGTTGTTTCTCCATCCAACGCCCACTGATTGATCCAAACAAGTGAAATGAGTGAAATTTGTTATTGAAACAAGTGAAATCAGTTATTGATATTAGTGAAACAAGTTAATCAGTTTTTGAAATGAGTGAAATCTGTTATTGAAAACGAGTGAAATGAGTAAAACGAGATGAAACCAGTTTTTGAAATCACCAAAAATCTATTATTGAAACAAGTGAAATGAGTGGAATGTGTTAAATATGCTATTGAAACAAGTGAAATGAGTGAATTATGTTATCAAAACGTGTGAAATGAGTGAAATCTATTATTGAAAAGAGTGAAACATGTTATTGAAACGAGTGAAATATGTTATCGTTTTTGCACTTGGATCAACCAGTGGTGTTGGGTGGAGAACCAACGGTGCATGGGAGGGCGCATGTTACACCGTGACTGGCAAGAGGCATGTCACCTCATCCCAGTCCAATGACAGGATACAACGTTCGTGTGTGCGCGTGTGTTTTCGACAGCGTCAACGACCAAGATCGTGCGTATTTCACAAGACTTGGCTCTTGGAACAAGGCCACGTAGGATGCTAACGATTCTGGGTGGAGAAAGTCCAAAATAAACCTTGAAGTCCTAGACGAAAGCTAAATCAAACCCTGAACTTTGAATCCCAGAAATTGGCACTCCGAACTTGTAATCCCTGTCGATTTTGGACCCTAGACCTGTTGGGCACATCGGGAAGACTACAATCCCGGCCGGGATTCTAGCTACTCTCACGGACTAGAATTTGGGCCGGCCCACTATAACACAACAAGAATTCGTGAGGTTTAAGAACTGTTCGCACATTTCTAAAATTGTTCAAAAGTTAAAAATGTTTCTGTTTTCTATTTTCTTGCACAAATTCAATTCGTTTTGTGTTTTAAGAAACTGTTTGGAATTTCGTGTTTCGCACAAAATCAACTCTATTAGCATTTTAAAAAACTATTCATGATTTGAAAAAAAATCACATTTATCAAAAAATATTCAGAATTCCAATAGTTTTTCACATGCTATGAAAAATATTTCGTATTTCCAAAATTGTCACATTTTTGAAATACTGTTTTTGGAATTTCGTAGATTATTTCATAAATAATGTATTTAAAAAATGTTTCGGATTGTTGGCAGTGGACTCGACTGGGCCAGCCCACCAGACATGAAGCGAGTTTTTTTTCGTTCACACGCGACATAAAAATTCTTTCTTTCTTTTTCTTAACGGGCGACGTAATAATTCCAAAACAAGAAAAACATGTTGTGGAGTCCAACTTGGGACCTGGTAGCCATCACACCAGATGACTATGACAGACATAGTCAGAGGCCCGAAATATTTAATCAGAAACCAAAGCGTCGAACTTTGAAAACATCTTTTACGGGCAAACAATTATTGAAAACGTACTTATTTATGAAATCTTTGAACATTTTATAAAGTGCGAGAACTTTTTGAGAATTTCGAATACTTTTAAAAAAACAAAAACTTTGAAAAAGCGAACACATTTATAAACATTTTTTGAAACCTGAACAAAAATTTAAAGTGCAAACACGTTTTGAAACATAAATTTTTTCTGCAACCTGAACAAAATTTTAAAGTGCGGACACGTTTTGATACATAAACATGTTCTGAATCCTGAAAAATATTTCGTGACATCTAAAATATATCACAAGTTTTAAAAAATGTACGGGCCAATCCAAATGTTTATACAATGTATAATAATATCTGTGTAATTGAAAAATATGTTTTATACATTCAGAAAAATGTAACATTTCAAGAATGATCACGAGTTCCAAAAATTGTGTTTGTGACATTTTTAAAAGAATGTGTTTAAAATGTAAAGAAATGTTTGCGTGATGTAAAAAAATGTGTCATAACCTTAACAGAATATATGTGGCATGTCCTTGAAAAAAGTGTATGCAAGTTGAAAAATGTTGAACCATGTAAAAGAGTGTTGTGTAGTTTTATAAAATGTTTACTGTCATTAAGAAAATGTAAAACATGTAGTTGAAAAAATATTACCATGTATTGAAAAAGTTTTGAAAACATGTAATTTATAAATGTACATGATGTATTTGAAAATATCAAAAATTTATCCAAAAATATTTAATGTGTGTGTTAAAAATGTACATTGGGTACTGAGAAAAATTAGACATGTGTAAAAATGAAAAATGAAAAGAAAACGAAAAAGGAAGAAACTAAGAAAAACCAGTTGAAAGTATGTTTTGGACTTTTTCCATTCTGGGCCCACCCAGTTGAAAGTGGGTAGGGGCCTCCTTGTCTTGTCCGGGCAGCTGACTTCTTGTAGTTGGAAAAGTCGTCCTGATCACACTTGACTGAGTACGTGGTGAGCCAGGTACAAGTAAGCTTGGCCATGCCTCATCTCCGGGGCCATGCCGCAGAAGCTGCGATGGCCACCGCCGTCCACCACCTCCTCCTCGCGCTGGCGCTGATCCCGCTCGCGGCGGCGCAGCAGGAGTACCAGGCCAACGGCCAGTCCGACTGCTACGCCAACAACGGCAGCTCCGTCCACGGCTACACCTGCACCAGCAGCTCCAGCCTCCCGGCATGCGCCACCTACGTCGCCTTCCGCTCCGACCTGCCCAGCTACGGCTCCCCCATCACCGTCGCCTACCTCCTCAACGCCAGCGCGGCCGCCATCGCCGCGGCCAACGACGTGCCCGTCGCCTCCCCGGTCCGGAACAACACCCTGCTCCTCGTCCCCGTCCCCTGCGCCTGCACGGCCGCCGGCCGCTACCAGCACGACGCCGCATACGCCGTCCAGTTCGCAGACGAGACCTACTTCTCCATCGCCAACGAGACGTACCAGGGGCTCTCCACCTGCCAGGCAATCATGGTACAGAACCCTGTGCGCGACAGCGACATCTACCCCGGCGTCGCGCTCACCGTGCCGCGGCCGGGGTCAGGTTCCTCGTCACCTACGTCCTCGACTGGGACGACTATGCGTTCACCGTCGCTCAGCGCTTCGGTGCGGACTACCTGGCTCTGCTTCACGCCAACGGCATCGATGACGACACCACCGTGTACCCGTTCACCACAATGCTCGTTCCGCTCAAGGACCCGCCCACGTCTCAAATAGCGGTAGTCTTGCCGGAGCCTCCGGCACCGCCACCAGCATCGTCATCTGATTTGGTCCCGCCGGTGACTTCCAGTGAGTCCAGCCGGCGGTGGGTCACCGCCGGCTTTGGTGCTGGATGCAGCGCTCTTGCTTTGGGTGCCGTGCTTGCTTTCTTCTTGCTATGGCGTCGGTGCTGGCCGCACGGCGACCGAAACAGGAAGACCACCCCGTGGCACGCTCCGGCGAAGGGAGCTTCGATGTGGCGGACGGTAGAGGCAGTGGACGTTCGCGAGGCGGTGTGGTCGCTGACCGTGCACGACTACGGGGATCTACAGAGGGCTACATCAGGTTTCTCGGAGGAGCGGCGCATCGGGAACTCGTCGGTCTACCGTGACGAGAGACGTCAATGTAGTTGTTTTGCTGCTAGCGGCACCTAGATGCTGCAATCGGCCATGAAAAATGCTGCGACAGTTTTGCATGCAACTACAACTGATGCTGCAACTGGTGTGAGTAAATCCATGATCCATCCATCAATGCAAAAAAAAAGTAAATGCCTAACAGAATATCACCCGCTATGGGAGGACTAGATTGAATCCATCCTTCAATGGATAGATGATTTAGAGTCAATTACACCACGGGTGCTAGAACTTGACACAGATGATCATTTTAGTGCTAGAACTTGTGGTGTAGATATAAATGGTTAAGGAACTTGACATGACGGTGCGAATACGGTGTTGTATACGCCTGCTGCATTGACTAGGTGCGCCAGCTCGGCGTGAGGCCTGCTGATAGTGACATGAAGGGGAGGGCAGGGCCTGTGGTCTGTCTTTTTGCGAAAAGGCCCTCAATATTTCTTTTTTCTCTCATGAAAAAGTTGCTCTAGAGAAATTGTACATAAAAGAAAAATGCCACTTCTGAGATTCGAACCCACCAACTAGAGGTTACCGGTGCGGTTGGCTGTCCAGCACACCGAGTCGGATGTGACAACACATTAAATATATATAAACTTTATATACTTTAGGCTGAACAATATGAATTAAGAACTTTAATCCCATAAAAAAATAAACCAAGTTAAATACCCGGGCATACCACCCCAACACAAGACGTCCCTTGTTTAAAAAGTAAGTATAATTACACTATGCATAATTCAAAAAGTTCATGCCATTTTAAAGAGAATTCATGTATTATTTTAAAACATATTCATACAATTTAAAATATTGATGAATTATAAAAAAATTATGATTTAATTAGTACACAATAAGAATCTGCAATCTGATGGCAGACTAGGCTCGTATTTATTTTTCATACATATTTCATATTTATTTTTATTTACAAATATGTAAAAAAGCACACACACACAAAATTTATTAAAACACATGAACTCTTTTTAAACAACCTAAAATTTTATTAAACCATGATCACATGTATAAAACTTCATGAATATGAAATTGAAATTCAGGAAATAAAAATAAAATATATACGAATTTGTTTAAATATATAAAAAATCTAAAAGTAATTTAATATTTTCTTAAAATGTGAACACGTTTTAAATCATAGTTTTTTAAAATTCATAAGTTAATTGGATGGGTTTTTGTTAAATTTTGTACGGGGATATATTTTGATGTTATATGCATTTTTTAATGTTATTTATGAT
>NC_041386.1:700665261-700674407 GCF_002162155.2 Triticum dicoccoides | reverse complement strand
TCTCGACACCGAAGTGCGTTAAGACATGGGATCAGTGCTGGTCAGTTAGCCAGGCAAGCTAAAGGTGATCTATTCTGGAATAAGACCAAACTGGTAGCTGATATCTTAGTACGTGAGAGCTCTACCACGTCTCTGGAACTATTTTAAAACTCCTATGTAACTTACATGATCTCCTTCATACTCCCTCCGTCCCAAAATAAGTGTCTCAACTTTGTACTAGTTCTAGTACAAATTTGTACTAAGCTCAAGACACTTATTTTGAGACGGAGGGAGTATATTTATAAGAGTTAAAAAAAGATTGACACCATGTTAAATTGCTTTGAAGCTTCCATGTGATTATTAATCTTGTTTTAATATTTGCAAGGTTGCGAGAGATAGATTGTACTCCCTCCGTAAACTAATATAAGAGCATTTAGAACACTACTTCGGAGGTATAGACGCTCTTAAATTAGTTTACAGAGGGAATACAAGGCTGAGCAAACAAACAAAGTCCGATTTTTCTCACCCGAAAGGCCACCGTCCAACTAAGCGAAACCAGTGGTATTAACATGCAACAACAGCTAGGAATGATGCAGACGTGCAATCTGACAGCTGAAGGATCTGAATAAGTTAGGAGCTAAGGCTGCCTGGTTGCAATGTCCCCTAAGTATGTAAACTGTAAAAGCAATAGATGTGGATCATGGGAATGATTGCTCAAGCTCTTCGTCCAGCAGCCAGAGCTCTGCCCAACTCCCCAACTCCTTTCTACTAATTCTATACCAAACACCTTACTGCCATTGGATTGCATGATCCCAACGTCTCCTAACCCCACAATCTACTACAATGATTTGGCCAGAGCAAGTGCCAAACTGTGGTGGGACGATCGTAGAAGTACACTCTCAACTGGCAATAACATGAGAACTAGTGAATTTATAGAACGTGTGATGATACCATGAATCACTATTTTCTCCTCCAACAACTCAAGTGTGCAGTCATAAGTTGATCTGGCCTCTCACCAACAAGCATACGAATCTTAGACTATTAAGGTATATCATCTATCTAGAATAAGAATATTTCACTATCCTATAGTTAAACCGTCGACAACATCAAGTAAATTTGCTAGCTCATGTGATGAACTTTCATCTTCGCAATGTCATGTGTTAATTTTCTATTGACACTTACTTTAGAAACACGATGAGATCCTCATGCTCCTGCTCCTGCTAGTCACTGTCGTTGTGTGTGTCCGAGAGGTTTGCTTGGCATGGAACGCAATGCTTATCTCCGACCACTTCATCATCGTCCATGTTACCAGAGTAGCCTTTGCACGCCACCCCAAGATCATCGTCTTCTCGCCAACCGAGTGGGGCGCCACCACGTCCTTCTACGTGTGCTTTCTCCTGGTGGACGGGAGGTCGCTGGTCAGGTGGTCACCGTCTCCACTTGCAAGCTGCTCACCATGCTGCGTGGGCGGGCTCGCCAGGGAGAAGCTATCCGGAAAGCCCTTCTTCGTCCTCCCACAACATGTGATCCTGGCTCCAACTCCAAGAAATGTCCGCACACGAGGTCCTGATCCCATCTAATCATCCAGAGAGCCGACGCACAACGTCCATGGCCAAGTGAACAACATACACAGCTCCAGGGATGGCATCGGCACCAGAATGTGTTTCTGCTTGTTGTACAACCTTCTAAAGCCCCAAAAAGACCCGCGGGGAGCATGGCAAAAGCATCATCTCCTTAGAGAAAATAATGCAAGTTCTCTCACAAAATAGTACTACATGACTGAGTTCTTTCAGCTTTTAATTGTGGTAATCAAATTCATAGTATGCACTTTTGCTTTTTCCATATAGCTAACTGACAAGGACATTGCCATCTATGAATACATGAACAAAACAAATTGGTGGCACAATGCTACTATAATTTTGTAGTAGCTAGCTGCTAGGTCATACTACTGCCGCACATGTATTGATGTGATACACATGTAAATGTCATGCTACTGTCGTTGATGTATATATCTAGATGTGTTAATGTGTATGCAATAGTGTGAATGTGTTAAAAACTAAAAAAAATCTCTGAAAAAGCTCAATGTGCACATATGTAGATGTGTTAAAATTTCAATGTTTTTTGTTCTTTGACCGTTTTCACCATCATGATAGTCTTTTAATCCTGCATCTCCCGTTGCAACGCACGGGCAATTTTCCTAGTAAAACAAACATCCACAGGTGTGTCTAAAACTCGGTCTCAAACGAGAGACGTCAGTGTAGTTGTTTTGCTACTAGCGGCACCTAGATGCTGCAGTCTGCCATGAAAAATGCTGCCACAGTTTTGAATGCAATGACAACTGATGCTGCAACTGGTGTGAGTAAATCCATCCATCAATACAAAAGAAAAAAATAAATGCCTAACAGAATATCCTCCGCCATGGGAAGACTAAATTGAATCCATCCATCAATGGATAGATGATTTATTTTATTGTTTTGGCTGGGACAACACGAGTGTTGGTCTCAGTCGTCATGACGCGGAAGTAGTAATTGTGAAAATGAACGAAAATGAGCAATTCAATCATGTCTGCCCACTACTTAGGCTCTTTACGTCGCGAGTCCAAGACAATTACTACTTCCGCGTCAAGCTCAATGGCTAGCGGAATAAAGTGGAACTTGCGCACGCATAACTCATCAATTACACTTAACCTCGAGTAAGCGAAACAGAATGTGCACAAGACAGTAACACTCACTGAAAGTTGTAAGAAAATAGTATTTCCCTTCTATTTTGTTGTCGAATTAACGCATTTAACAAGTTTTTCTCTGTTTCCTCGGGGTTCTTTTGTACCGTATATTCATTTATGGTATTTGGCTTAATGAACCCAATGTCATATATTTGTCCTCTTTTGCATTCGAGGATCTTCAATCTGCATAATGTAGTGAGGATAATTATACATGCAATAAATGAGCTGAGCTAGAGACTTAATTACAGAAATAATACTTACAAACAATACAAACTGACGATACTTTTGTCGAGGGCGTCTTGATTGTATAACAGAAATAATTCTTCAAATTCAATGTACAACGCCTTGACTCCATTGAAGTAGTGCTCATCTTTAATTTCCACAAAGATATTGTCGCTCCCTTCCATGCAGGCTTTCAAGTACAAGTCATGCAATCTTCGCATCATCGTTGGTAGACGCGGGAGCTCCTCAGGTTTGACGAGAGGCTTCCCGTGCTCGAATCTGAAGGCTAACTCAGCCATTTCGAATTGTACCTCATCGCCTAAGTAATCACCAAGAGTGAAACCAGGACCAGCGGCCGCTACCCCCGGATCATTAGTAATATCGGGAAACACCTTGAACAACGGGCATGATTGTTTTTGCTCTTTGCCGAGCTGGGGAATTGTTTTCCCACTTCTTGCACCAGTGCTACTTCTCGATCGCTTCACATCATCAAATGCCTTTACAATACAGCGGTCACAGTGTGATAGCGTCAGAGGCGGTGGTGGTCGCATAAGTTTATCCAGACACCGGTTCTCTTTTACCGGATCTATTTTCTCCTTTGGATCTGTACGTGTCCGCACAAGCTGGCATTTCATATCGGCAGCCACGATCTCGTTGTTTTCCTCCATAGTCATCTCGTATGGAACTGGGCAGGAGCCTTCTTGATGCTACTTGCTCTGGATTTCTTCGATGTTGTACTACTATCCGCCGGAGCAGCGGCGGGTCTCTTCCTCCAGTGCTGAGGCGGCGGAGGAGGCGGAGTCAGCTGACGCGGCGGATCCTACTAAGGGGCCTCCTTTGGCGGAGTCCGCTGAGGCGGCGGAGATAGCTGAGGCGGCAGAGGATTCTGCCGAGGGGCCTCCTCCGGCGGCGGAGGATTATGCTGAGTGTGCTGACGCGACGGAGACGACTGAGGCAGCGGAGATAGAGTTGTACAGTGAGGAGTCTGCTAAGGGGCCTCCTCCGGCTGAGTGTGCTGATGCGGTGTCCACTGTGGAAGCACGATGTTTTCCTTTCTTCATAGAATGGTAGTCCTTATGGCATCTCCCAGATGAGTCTTCCCTTCACCTATAGGGTACTCAAGGTCCAGCCCCTCAAATCTGTTGGTAACGTCATCCACCCTGACAACAGCATAGCCATCTGGCATCCGATTGCCATGGAAAGTTCCATCAGGTCCACGAGATAAGGCATAGCCGACCGACACCTTCAAGGTTATGTCATGCATTTCACAATTAGCTCACAATGTTCCCTCTCTGTGATATCATCCACGGGGTAGAGAGGAGCCATGATATCAGGCCGAATGAGCTCCGTGGAAGCCACGCCGCTTTTCCGCTGAGATGATGGGGTAGCTTTGTGGGCAGTATTGAATGAAGGATCTTCATGCTGCTGAGATGGTGGGCCGGTAGCTCGCTGACTGGTAAGTTCCTCTATTTTCTTCTCCTGCAACGCTAATCTTTCTTCTACCTTCTGTAGTCTACTACCTCTTTCTTCTTTCTCCCCCGGCCTCTATAACCACTGCTGTCGGGAAACCCATGCTTCCACGCAACGGAGCCTGATGTGCCTCGTGTTCATCCAGGATGTTCAGGATTCCCGAGGGCGTATGACAGCTCGTCCTTCTCTTTGTCCGGATGGAACTTCCCTTCTTGCAGGTCCTGGATTGCTTCATGAATCTGTTTGACTGGTGTTGCAAGTTGAGCTTTCGTATAAACACACTTTCCTGTTTCTGGGTGCAAAGTTCCCCATGCCTGAAGAACCAAGTCCTTGCCCATTCGGACCAGTTCAATGTCTCTGGCTCGATCCCTTTAGCAAGCAGGTCGTTCTCAGCTTTATCCCACGTAGGCCGGGCAACCTTGTAGCCACCTGACCCGTAACATGGTGATATAGCTTCTTTGCAGCATTTTGCATATTTATCTGTGACCTTTTTCTTAGCTTTCTCCGATTTCTTGTAGGCCATAAATGCGGGCCAGTGATATTTTATCTTCGCATATTGACCGGTGAATCCTGGAGTCTTGTCTTTCTCGACAAACTGTTCGTTCAATCTTCTCTTCCAGTTCTTGAATTATTCTGCAATCTTCTTAAGAGCCCACGCCTTGACTTTTCGTTGTATAACTGGGTTATTTGGATCCTCCTCTAGCAGTAGACTGAAATTTGACATGAGCGAGTTCCAAAGCTCATCTTTGCATCTATTGTCGACATAAGAAACATCACCGTCCTTCTTCTTATGCCATTCTTGGATGCTGATCGGGACGCTGCCCCTAACAACAACTCTGCACCGATGTATCAGTCGGTCTTGGGTCCGTTTGGGAACATTCAGTTTGCCATCTGGACCGACTTCTTCGATCGTAAGCCTTTAATTCTCGCCCAACCTTTCCTTCGGGACTCGTCTCCTTATAGAAGGTTGGCTCGATCTAGAGGGCTAAAAGAAGAAAGAAGCATTGATATATGTACATACAAAACAATTTAACGCATCTACTCAGCAGAGGCTTAATTAATATATATACCTCGCCGGACTTTGCAACAGTTAAGGCTCCAACACCGGCGTAGCCGTCATCTCCTCCCTCCATTCTATTATCGAAGTCATCATCCTCTCTTCCCTCGCCATCGGTGTCGTTGAGAAACTGTGAGGGTTTATAGTTAGGAATGGAGGGAGTAGGTCATTTGTATTTTAAATTTTGGTTCAAATGTTATCGATCCTAATTTTCAACCAATTCATGAAGCAACGCGTGGGGTATCATTTGTTCCTCTGTATCCTCTTGTATACAAATATAACAGATGCCCCACAATGGGCTGCACATTTCCTCAAGATCAGACACGATTGGAATGTTTGTACTATAGACAAAACTACCTCATTGATAGGAGGTCTCTCAAAAGTGCTCGTGGGGGATACTGTGTCCATGCTTGTGTTTATTAAGGTAAGGGTATGTTTGTGTATGTGGGCGACTTGGACTGTACTACAGTTACCAAATACTCCCTCCGTCCAGAAATACTTGTCGGAGGAATGGATGTATCTAGATGTATTTTAGTTCTAAATACATTCATTTTTATGCATTTCTTCGACAAGTATTTCCGGACGGAGGGAGTATATAACGTTCGTGTGTGTGCCCGCCCGGGTGTGTTTTCTTCAGCGTCAATGACCAAGATCGTGTGTACTCTTTCACAAGACTTGGCACGACGCCACGGAGGACGCTGACGAATATTGGCCACGCAGGTGAAAGTTGGTGGGGGGGCTCCTTGTCTTGTCCGGGCAGCTGATCGACCACACTTGACTGAGTACGTGGTGAGCCAAATCATTCCAGCCGTGACCAGGTACAAGTAAGCTTGATCATGCCTCGCCTCCGGGGCCATGCCGCAGCAGCTGCGATGGCCATTGCCGTCCACCACCTGCTCCTCGCGCTGGCGCTGTTCCCGCTCGCAGCGGCGCAGCAGGAGTACCAGGCAAACGCGCTCCGTGCTCGGCTACACCTGCACCAACACCTCCAGCTCCCTGCCGGCATGCGCCACCTACATCGCCTTCCGCTTCGACCTGCCCAGCTACGGCTCCCCCGTCACCGTCGCCTACCTTCTCAACGCCAGCGTGCCCGCCATCGCCCCGGCCAACGACGTGCCCGTCGCCTCCCCGTTCCGGAACAACACCTTGCTCCTCGTCCCGTTCCCCTACGCCTGCACCGCCGCCGGCCGCTACCAGCACGAGGCCGCCTACGCCGTCCAGTTCCGAAAACATATAATAGAACACCTGCACCCAGGCCCTCCCTATCTAACCATCCATTCTGCGCATCGCGATTCGTGCAAACACATTTCTTTTTTTTGTTTCTCTCACGTAAAACATGTTTTGAAGTTCAAACCTTTGCATCGTGGCAACGTTTTCTATCTAGAATCTAGGATAAATCTTTTAGAATATTTTGTCAAACATAAATATTTATCCTAGATAGAAAGCTTTGCCATGCTGCAAAGGTTTGAAGTTCAAGACATGTTCTATGTGAGAGAAACAAAAAAGAGAAAATTTCATATAAAAAGTTAGTTATGTTGCACAGATCTTGAAGCAATATTGGACAGCCAGGATAGTAGGGCCCGGGGGCAGATGTTCTAAAAATCCACGTCCCGTCCAGTTCCGCGACGAGACCTACTTCTCCACCTGCCAGGCGCTCATGGCGCAGAACACCCGCGCGCGACAGCTACATCTACCCCGGCGTTGCGCTCACCGTGCCGCTCCGCTGCGCGTGCCCGTCCGCCACGCAGGCCGCGGCCGGGGTCAGGTTCCTCGTCACCTACGTCCTCGACTGGGACGACTATGCGTTCACCGTCGCTCAGCGCTTCGGCGCGGACTACCTGGCCCTGCTTCATGCCAACGGCATCGACGACGACACCACCGTGTACCCGTTCACCACCATGCTCGTTCCGCTCAAGGACCCGCCCACGTCTCAAATGGCGGTAGTCTTGCCGGAGCCTCCGGCACCGCCACCAGTACCGGCATCTGATTTGGTCCCGACAGCCCGTTCCAATGAATCCAGCCGGTGGTGGGTCACCGCCGGCGTTGGTGCTGGATGCAGCGCTCTTGCTTTGGGTGCCGTGCTCGCTTTCTTCTTGCTATGGCGTCGGTGCTGGCGGCACGGCGACCGAAACACGAAGACCACCCCGTGGCACGCTCCGGCGAAGGGAGCTTCGATGTGGCTGACGGTAGAGGCAGTGGACGTTCGCGAGGTGGTGTGGTCGCTGACCGTGCACGACTACGGGGATCTAGAGAGGGCTACATCAGGTTTCTCCGAGGAGCAGCGCATCGGGAACTCGTCGGTCTACCGTGCGGTGATCAACGGCGGTGCCGCGGCCGTGAAGCGCATGCCCAGCGACGACGTCGGCGCTGAGACCGAGGTGAACGTCCTGGGGCGCCTGAATCACTCGAGCATCATCCGCCTGTCAGTCCTCTGCGTGCACGGTGGTAACATGTACATGGTGTTCGAGTTCGCTGACAACGGCGCGCTCGGCGACTGGCTGCACGTCCATGGCGGCGAGGTGCTCGGGTGGAGCCAGCGAGTGCAGGTGGCGCTGGACGTGGCAGGCGGGCTCAACTACCTGCACAACTACACCGACCCTGCCTACGTCGACCCTGCCTCCTCGACGCGTGCTTCCGCGCCAAGCTCTCAAACTTCGGCCTCGCGCGCGCGATCACCATCGACGACGACGCCAAGGACGGCGGCCTGTGGATGACCCGGAACGTGGTGGGCACACAGGGTTACCTAGCGCCCGAGTACGTGGAGCACGGGCTGATCGGCCCCCAGCTCGACGTGTTCGCGTTCGGCGTCGTCCTGCTTGAGCTCTTGTCAGGGAAGGAGGCGGCGGTGGGACTGGACGGCTCCGGCGGCCGTGAGAACGACGGGAAGATGGTACTGCTTTGGGAGGAAGCGGAACGGCTGGGCCGCCTGTGCGACGTCGACGGCGCCAAGGACGACCTGCTGGACAGGGTGACGGCGTTCATCGACGGCCGGCTGGACGGCCAGTACCCGTTGGACGTGGCGGTCGCCATGCTCGCGTTGGCGTTGAGGTGTGTGGCTTGGCAGCCCCGGGCGCGGCCGCCCATTGCGAAGGTGCTCCTTTCGCTGTCGGGGATGTACAGTACAATTGGACATTAAACTGCGACCCTAGCTCAGGCCACCGGATCTCCACGACTCCACCTACCGCATGTCCTGCTCGGGTACAATAAGTCCAGATTAGTGACGCATTTTACAGAGCAGGTCACCGTCGGCGTACGCATCCTATAGACTTGTGTTGCCAGCACCATCATCAATCAAATAAAACAAACATCCACAGGTGTCTCTAAAACGGCTTCATTGGGTCCGCCCGGAAATTTTGTTGAAGGAGTCGCCGGCCCTAATGACCGCTTCCGGGGTGGGCATCGCCGCGGCGGGAGAGGGGGTGGGAGGCGCCCACCTCCACCGCATCCACCTCCATCACCACCACCGCCGACTGTTGACACGACACACACGCCCCGGGTGGCGGTACTGGATACCACAACAGCGGTGGCGGCTTTACCTGCTTTGCCTGTGGTGGCTGTAGACACAGTCAGGGCCCTGGCGGACACTGGAGCTGCTAAGGTTGGTGATGGTGGGGCGGACAAAGGTCCGGACAAAGCGGATGACGAAAAGCTTTCGAAGTGGACCATTAAGATGAAGAAACTGCCTTGCTATAGATG
>NC_041386.1:700407681-700418346 GCF_002162155.2 Triticum dicoccoides | reverse complement strand
GAACCTTTGTAGTACTGTAGCAGAAAGGCTAAAAAAAATAAGAAAAAATAAAGTGCAATAGCTAGCGGTCGTAGCTAGGACAGCGGCACAAAGTGCAATAGCTAGCAATTTAAATCGTTGGTCTCGACACAGAAGTGCGTTAAGACATGGGATCAATGCTGCTCAGTTAGCCAGGCGTGCTAAAGGTGATCTATTCTACAATAAGACCAAACTGGTAGCTGATATCTTAGTATGCTAGAGCTCTACCACGTCTCTCGAACTATTTTGACACACCTATATATGTAACTTACATGATCTCCTTCTAATATTTATACGAATTAAAAAAGATTGACACCATATTAAATTGGTTCAAAACTTCCATGTGAAGATTCTGGGAGGATACTTGGCTCGGAGGTACACCCCTTGCAATCCAGTATCCGTCGTTGTATCGTGTTGTCCAAAGGCGCGATGCTCTGGTTGCAACGGTCTTTCTTTCGATACCCCTTAATATTCAATTTAAAAGATCGTTAGTGGGCAATCGTTGGGAACAGTGGCTACATCTAGTTAGGAGACTGATGCAAGTCCAACTTTCACAACAACCTGATAAACTGCGCTGGAATCTCACTAGGTCGGGTGAATTCACAGTTAAATCAATGTATGTTGATGTTATTAATTCGAGCTCGATTCCTTCTTCCAAGCATGTGTAGGATGTCAAAGTTCCTTTAAAGATCAAGGTGTTTATGTGGTTTCTACACAAACAAGTTATCTTAACAAAGGACAATTTAACAAAGCGCAATTGGACAGGACCTACTAGGTGTAGTTTCTGTGATCAGGGTGAAACCATTAATCATTTATTCTTTGATTGCCCGCTAGTTAGAATTCTTTGGACAACTGTTCATGTTGCTTTCAATATTCATCCACCAAGCTCGGTTAACATGTTGTTTGGAACATGGCTCAACAGGGTAGAGCTCGGGTTAGCAAAACATATTCGCTTGGGGGTGTGCACCTTAGTATGGGCGCTTTCGAATTGCAGAAATGATCTTGTCTTTAACAGAACAACAAACATTCATGTTTTGCAGGTTATCTTTAGAGCTACGGCACTTATCCGTTCCTGGTCGCTACTCACTCCGACGGAGGCCAGGGAGCTTTTGGTTACTGGTGCTATCCGGTGGGAGACGGTAGCTCGGGATATCTTCAGCCCGTTTGGATGGCGGTCATGTAATAGGATAGGCAATTAGTTTACCTGTCTATTTTTGAGCCAACCGGTTGTGGTTTATTCTTTATTTGGCTAGCTTGTGTATCTAGCCTTTGGGCTCTGTGTGAGCCTTTCTTCTTCATTTTATTTTGCTACTTTTGAGATTTCGAGACCTTGTGGATGATTTATTGTTAATAAGATGGCCGTATGCATCATGCTGATGCAGAGGCCGGGGATCCCCCTTTTCGAAAAAAAAAATATTTGCAAGGTTGCAAGGCTCGATAAACAAACATAGTCCGATTAGTTCTCGCCGGAATAGTCACCCGTCCCACTAAGGCAAAACTAAGGTAATAACATGCAACAACAGCTAGGAATGACTGGAGACTTGCAATCTGAGGAGCTGAATATGTGAGAGGAGCTAGGATCATGGGAGTGATTGCTCAAGCTCTTCGTCCAGCAACCAGAGCCCCGTCCAACTCGTCAACTTCTTTCTACTAATTCTATACCAAACGCCAAATTGAGATTGGATTGCATGAGCCCAACGTCTCCTAACCCCACAATCTACTACAATGATTTCACCAGAGCAAGTGCCAAACTGTGGTGGGACGATCGTATAAGTACACTCTCAACTGGCAATAACGTGACAACTAGTGAATATATAGAACGTGTGGTGTACCATGAAGCACTATTTTCTCCTCCAACAACTCAAGACTGCAGTCATAAGTTGATCCGGCCTGTCACCAACTAACTCCGCTCCCGCAAAACTGTTCAGATCAAGAAGTAAATGCTAACATTGGAGGGAAAGTACACAAATACATCGAGCTTGCAAAGGCCATTATTTCCCCTGATTATAATCTCGCCAAAAGATATTTCAGTGGTCCTCCGTTTATCGTAGTCCCTGAATTCTTAACCAGATACTTTCAGCATACAATCACCTAATGAATCTTCAATCTTGACCTGCTTCTATATATGACTTGTGTCTTCCAATGTGTGTCTCTCGTAGGTGCTCATCTTCAAGATTATATCTACATAGCTGAATACATTAATACTTAAGGGCAGCGATAGGCGCCGGCGCACCGGCCCAAATTTGGGCCGGTCAACTGCGGGCCGTCCGATGCCAAATTTTTGTTCCCTCGCTCAGTCCTTTTTGCATCTCGGGCATCTCGCGCATCTCCACCCCAAGCGAAGCACCATTTGGGTGTGTCTCGCCGGTTGTCGTCCTCGACGCCGATCATCGCACGGTCGCCGTGTCGCACGCCCCTGACGACAAATCTCAGCAAGTCACTGATCGCTGACCCCGTAAAAAGGATGTAGCAAAAATCGCAAATGGTGGTAGCAAAAATTAATACGATGGTAGCAAAAAATAAGCTGCTTCCAGCAAAATCAAAAGACGATGGTAGCAAAAATCACAACCAGTTGCAGCAAAAATTCCAAAAAAAATAGGTTTGATGTACCAAAAAGAATTAACCGGTTCCAGCAAAAATAAATCCCATGATTGCAGAAAAAACAAGTCGCCCCCATCGGTCACAACAAAAGTCTCTCACATTTCCTCGCAACAAAAAATCTAGCAGGTTCCAGCAAAAAAACTTGCTGGTTCCAGCAAAAAACGAGCTCGACACCGTCCTGATCCAGCACCGATGAAAAGTGGTTGCAACTTTCCGGCGCCCGGTTCCAGCAAATAAAATATGTGGTTGCAGCACCAAAAGCCGCCGTCTTCGCCGCCGGCAGCTACTGGTGCCCCTCCTCGCCGCTGGAGGCAGCTTCCTCCGGGCAAGGTGTCGACCTTGCAGCACATCCACCAGCTGGTTCCAGCAAAACGAGGCATCGGTTCTAGCAAAAAAAAACAAAAATTTCATTAAAATCGAAAGGGGATGGTAGCAAAAAAGAAAGGGGTTGTAGCAAAAATAACGGGTGGATCCAGCAAAACGGACCTGTTCCAGCACAAGTTCATCGCTTGCGTGGTCGATTGCAACTTGGCCGCGGCGGCTAGACGAAGAGCATGTCCCTGACTGCGGGAGATGGGGAAGGAGATGCGGTAGGATGTGGATGGGGACGAGGACGAGCGCTGCTCCCTGATTGCAGCAGGATGTGGATGGATCCAGCTGCCGGCGGTCTGGCGACGAGTGGATCCAGCTGCGGCGGCCATGGCGACGAGCGCCGCTCCTTGGTAGCGGGTGGGGAGGGAGATGCGCGAAGGATGTGGATGAGGATGAGCCTGTGAAGAGATAAGGAAGGCTGGACGGTGCGTGGGGCCCACTAGCCACGTGATGTTGTTTTGAAGACCGCATGACCGACAGTAGATCGCACGGACGTGGTGAGACCGGCGCAACGGTTCGGCCGGCGCCCCGGCCACAAACATTACCCAATACTTAAATAACGTTGCACCGCAGCAAAAATGAAAGGATGACAATGCTTCTTTGTTCATTGGTCACCATACGAATCTTAAACTACTCTAGCATCTATCTAAAAAAGGATATTTAACTATCCTATAATGAAACCGTTAGATCCTTTCCCATGAATAACTCCTCTCACCACTCCTTGAAGCCGTTTTGTGGTCTTGCCAAAGGTTTTTTTTAGAAAAGGAGGTTAAACCCCCGGCCTCTGCATCAATCGATGCATGCAGCCATCTTTATTAATTATTCCACAAAAGTCTGACAAGAACATACATCAATCCACCTGAAGCCACCACTCACACCTACAAACTCGATAATGTGGAGTGCTCTCATTCCCCATATCTAAAGCCAGTGTCGTCGCCGATCCATCCACATAACGTATCGGGACCAACAGCCGATGCAGCCTACCTAAAGCGCACACCACACGCACACGTTTTAGAAGCGCCATCATCATCGGACCACTGACCCATCTTCAGGAGAGATATCAGCATCGTCCTTGCCAGTCCGGACATCCGTCGACGCCACCACGGCGCCCAACGGCGCCACCGCCCTGCGCTCATCCGCTCAGACGCATAGACTCTGGAAGATCTGTCATGCGTAGCACCTGCCAACCAGGCATGACTCAGCGTAGCACCTGTCGGTCAGGCATGACTTGACAGCTCCACCGAAGCTCCGTGCAAGATGAAGCCGCTCCACCTCCCGCCTCTGTCTTCCAGCACTGCTCCACAAACGATGCTCCCAAGAGAGAAACGACACCGTAGTACCGCCATCGTCCAATCTGGAAGACCAGATCCTAGGGTTTCCCCCGAAGCAGCACGAGTAGGTCGACAGCAGTTACACGACGATGCCTTCATCAAGGTAACGGCAAAACGCCTCCATCGCCCGCCAACGGCTCAGTTTTCACCGGCAACTATGTCTCTCCGACTCGTAGCTGTGACTAGATGACGGATCTCGAGATCCGAACACCCAACCGCAGGCCGATCACCTCTGACGGAAGAGATGACCACCACCGCTGACTGCACCGGTCAGAATAGATCTGACCGGAGGTGCCGCCGACGCGACCACCAGGCCCTCCACGCCGCCGCCGCCGATCCAGAGGCAGATGATGCGCCACTGCCGCCGCCAACCGCAGCGCCGCCACCGCCCGAACAGGGCTGGCCGCCGCGCCCACAGTCCACTGTGCCTCCGACGCCGCCGCGCCACAGCCATCGCCATTGCTGATTGGATCTGACACGCCTCCACACGATTCGGGGCCCCGCACAACCCCAGATCGATGGGAGAGAGGCGATGTCCTCCGCCACCGTCGTCGGCCCCCGGGCTTGGACCGGCGGCGTCCCCCGGTGGCGGCGGAGGGTGGGGAGCAAGGAGTATGCGCCCCGGGCGGCTGGGTAGGGAGCCGCCCGAGTCGCCCTAGCGGGGACGACGCGGGGGCCCGAGTCGCCCTAGGTTTTAAATCACGTTTTTGCGGCTTCATGTAGTTCGAGCTATGGCTATGTCAGCTGCCGTGAGCTATCACGTAAACTATTTACAGTACGTTTCTAAAAGTAAAAAAGTAGAAGTAAATGCCTAACAGAATATCACCTACCATGGAAGGACTAAATTGAATCCATCCATCAACTAATTGACGGACGGATAGATGATTTATTTTATTATTTGGCTGGGACATCGTGAGTGTTGGTCAGAGTCATCATGATATAGTCACCGGCCAACCAAGCTCCAAGATAAAGTACTGATGTAGTCTATTATGGTTTCTATTTTTTCCATCTTATTTACTTATATACATGGTCGTTTAGGAGTAACTTACCCAATTTATTACAGGTTCTTTTTGTCTCATATGCACTTACGAGGTTTAGCCATAGCTAATGACCAGCTATGCCAAATAAGGAGACTATCTCCGAAAGTGTTCTTCTGTTCCCAAGCTCAAATAAGCTCGGGTGAACAGTAAAACTGAAAGAAAATGAAAAATTAAAAAAATGAATTATTTTATGGTAACCTTTGAAAAAAGTTTTCTATGCTTGAAAATTTTCATCACGAAATGACATTTGTGGAAGTCATGGCAAAAAAAAAGAAAACCAAATCAGTACTCCAAAATGCTTTCAAAAATAGCATTTTTGGAGTATCAATTTTTTTGCCACGACTTCCAGGAATGTTCATTCATGATGAGTTTTTGCAAGCACATAGAAAATTTGTCCAAGGTTATCACACAAAAAAATCGGAATTGTTTGAACTTTTTTACTATTTTTCCCGATTTTATTGTTCACCAAGAGCATTTGAGCTCTGGTGCAAATACTCCACGTCGACTATCTCCCTATATAGCGGTGATAGTTAGGATAGTAGTACAAAGTGCAATAGCTCACGGACGTTGTTAGGATAGCACTACAAAGTGCAATTGTTAGCAATTTAAATCATTGGTCTCGACACAGAAGTGCGTTAACACATGGGATCGGTGCTGCTCAGTTAGCCAGGCGTGCTAAAGGTCATCTATTCTGAAATAAGACCAAATTATATGAAACTACAACGTCTAAACTATTACATGATCTTCAAATATTATAAGATTAAAAAAAGATTGACACCATATTAAATTGCTTTGAATCTTCCATGTGATTATTAATCTTGTTTTAATATTTGCAAGGTTGCGAGAGATATATTGTACAAGGCTCAATAAACCAACATAATCCGAATTTTCTCTCACCAGAATAGCCAATCCCACTAAGCGAATGAAGGTATTAACATGCATCAACAGCTAGGAATGACAGAGCCGTTCAATCTGATAGCTGAACTAACTGAATACGTGAGATGAGCTAAGGATGCCCGGTTGTAATGTCCTTGATATGTAAATTGTAAAAGCAGTAGATGTGGATCATGGGAGTGATTGCTCAAGCTCTTCGTCCAGCAGCCAGAGCCCTGTCCAACTCGCCAACTTGTTTCTACTAATTCTTTACCAGAGTGCATGATCCCAACGTCTCCTAATCCTACAATCTACTGCAATGATTTGACCAGAGCAAGTGCCAAACTGTGGTGGGACAATCGTATAAGTACACTCTGAACTGGCAATAACATGAGAACTACTGAATACATAGAACGTGTGATGATGCCACGAGGCTTTATTTTCTCCTCCAACAACTCAACGGTGCAGTCATAACTTGATCTGGCCTCTCACCAACTAACTCCGCTCTCGCAAAACTGTTCAGATCAAGACGTAAATGCAAACATTGGAGGGCATGTACACAAATATTTCAAGCTTGCAAAGGCCATTATTTCCACTCATTCTCATCTCGTCAAAAGATATTTCAATGGTCCTCCGTTTATCGTAGTCCATGACTTCTTCACCAGATACTTTCGACGTAAAACACCTAATAAATCTTCAATCCTGACCTTCTTCTGTATATGACTTGTGTCCTCATACGCTCATCTCTCGTAGGTGCTCATCTTCAAGATTACATCTACATAGCTTTTCTTCTTCAAGATTACAAATATTAAGCTTCTAGGACAACATTAAGCAACGATTGTGTAAAGTTATGTCCTACACAAGCCGGCTGACAGATCATTGGACGTTCTGATGAAACTCCATCTACAGGAACAACCAATTACCCAAATCCAACATAATAATTTCATAAGGTAGCAAAGCAGTGTACTAACACTTCAGGAGCAAGTACCAAAAGAATAGCCCTGTAATACATTTACCAATTGTAGCTAGGTCAGAAAGATATTTGCATGTGGATTTGGCTTCCTGCACTAAATTCTCCATGGTGAAATGAGATATACATAGAAAATCAAAACCAATTGCACATTTCAAAGAAGTTGTAGATAGCACTGGCAATCAGCGTTTACATGATTATGAGCACAAACTCTTCAACAAAAAGGTACATCGAGACACAACACTTACAAATAAGATAAATATTCTGATAATAAAACCACAGTAAATCCTAAATACCCAACGGCCAGGCAAAAACACCTCGACCGAAAAGTTCTCCATTTGATGCGTCTTCAAGTAGTCTTGGGTGCTAATAGTTTGTATCATCAGTTCCATTTCTAAGACTAGTTCCTTGTATATGTGGCCCAAACAAATATGAATATGATGGGCCAAAATTCCATCAGCAGGTTGCAAAGGATTCTCATTGCTAATATTACCAATGTGCGAATTAGCCCAATTCGAGTACATAATGGTCGTGCCAGAAGAGCCCACTTTAGCAATAATTCAATTTTGTTGCATAGAACAACAAGGGAGCTAATGACACAGATAGTGACGGCAGACTTATGAGCAACTGACGTTAGCACCATGTACAAGCCTAGTGCAAAAGCTGCTGTGAAACATGTGACTGATGTTGCTCCAAAATACAAGGCTACGAGTAAGTAAATTTTGCGGCTGTGTGAGTAGTATCCATAATATATGAGACCTACTATAGCCATTGCAGACAAGATGAAAGATAATGTGCTGGCTATTATGAATGCATCAAAAGCATAACTCCTAGAAAGTGTGGGCGTGCCTCCATTGGTATGCTCATCGGCTCTGTAACCTCCAGGAAGGGCAAAAGTAGCACCAAACATCACAGTTGCAATTAGAACTACAACAATACACAATGTTTGTGTAGAATCCTTCACCTTTGCTAATTCTTCTTTTACATAATGTTTTAACTGGTCATTGTAGTTTTCTTCAAAGTGATCCCGGCGATAACCACCACTCCTAGCACTAACGACTTTAAGTGCAAAGTGTATCTTGGCTTCACTGTTCTGCAAAAGGAAAGAGAAATAGGTGAAGCCAAACCACACAAATCTCTATTGCTTTCTTTCGCATCAAGGACAGTGCTTAAAAATAAACTGATAGAGTACACCTGATCATCAAAAAATCCCGAGGGGATCTTATACTGCGACGTATCTAGAGCAGTTTGCCGTTTCTTATTTGATAAGTTTAAACATATCTGCCAATTAACAAAGCACAAAACATTGGAAGACTCCCTGTCTGGATAACTAGGTGTAGTGCAGTGTTTCCATCATTATCCTGCATATCCAAAATCCATGAGAGCGATCAATTTCTACAAACAAAACTGACTATCCCAACATTCTTCTTCTCAGCAGCTACATGAAGGAATGTCCTTCCCATAGTGTCATGCAAACTGGTGCTGGTTGCGGACTTGTCAAGAAACACGATGACCGACCCTCTTTCACCAACAGAGGCAGCGATGTGTACTGGAAATAATCCATTGTGGACTGATTGATACAATGCAGCTGAGTAGCATCCAATATTTGGCAACATACACCTCCTCGGAGACTTTGCCCTACCAGAGCTGCAGCAAAATGGAGAGGTGTACTCCCGCTTTCATCCGCTTGTGTAGTGAGATCACTGTTCCATTCCAAGAGCTTTTTGGTAAGCTCTGCAAATAGATATTTCTGTCAAGTTAATCAGGTGAGAAGAACTACTACTATGGATATGACACTCAATTATAATCGGCAAGCTAAACAAAAATATCAATATCCTCTCAATAGTCGTCCATAAGGCAACCTCATTGTGCATATATCAGATCTTGTCAGCGATCCATGGACACTTATTATATACTGAAATACCAAATTAGAATATAAACTCATCCCACTGTGTTACCAAGTTTTCATAAACCCCATATCTTGCACACTTGATTTATTAGACCAAAATATGGAATTGTACACCAAGTAAGGATGCAGTGTAATCAGGTGCATGCACTCCTATTAGCTTAAGTAAAACATTATTGTGAAGTAGACGACTAGAATTGATATTCTTGTTTTGCGGGCATGTGAAGTAGACGACTATAATTTTAATACTGGTGTGAAACGGGATGGTCGGAATGAGACATGTACAGTAAAAACTCTGAGATGGAATTATGTTTTATCGATCCTCTGCTAGTCATAGTCAAAATCTTCTTAGATTACCATCAAATTACATGGCATAAAACGATTAAAGAATCCATACAAAATGCTTTGCAATCAAACTACCATCAAGCGTGGCATGCAGCTTAGAATAAATTCAGTTATTGGAATGGAGGAGGTAGGTGTTTGCATGCAGGAGTTTTTATAGGTGGCCACATGAATGGCAATTAGCAGAACGCGTGGAATTTGGGGAACGGTCGCCCAGAACACTCACCTAAGATTTTTCACGAAATTTGTGCTAAATATCTACGCCGTACTTTCAGAAATGAATGGAGTATAATTCAATACTAATAATGGTTGTTTATCCATTGCTATTGGTATGGTGCCATTACAGTGCATGAATGGTATTTGCTGAAGTGCTTGATCACAAAAAACACTGTTCTTTTGTTATTGGAAAGAAGAACACTCATTTCATAGTGCAGAATATTTGCTCTGCAATACTTGGCATTAATCATCTATGCATGCAGCACAAAGCCCCGTAAGCAACACACTAGCAGACACTAGCCACTAATTAAAATACATTAAGCATGGTTAATAGTATAGCTAGCTGCTGGCTATAAGCCATTGCCATGTTATCTATAGCCTATCTTATAGCCAACATGTACAATAGTTGATTAGAAGAGTGTACTACTTATTTATTATATGGCCCACATTTCACTCTCACAAAGTGACTAGGAGCACGTGCTAGAGCTGGCTCTTCATCAAGAGCCCGCTTACCTTCTCTCTCTTCTTCTCTTTCCTCCAACTAAGCAAAAATATACTAGTTTATATCTTATAGCCCGCTGAGTCAGCTCTATTGTACTTGCTCTTAGAACTTAGGCAGCACCCATAATTGAACCATAAAAAACAGAGTACAGAATAGATGATCTTAGGGGTGGCTAGGAGGGAGAGGAGAAATGTAGGGGAGCCGGAGGACCAGAGAAGAAACTGGGGGGACCAGAGAACAAACTAGCGAGAAGGAAGAGGAGAAGCTGGTGGCTGGAGTAGTGAGGAATAGGGGAAACCGAGGAGAGGGAGAGGAGAAACTGGTGGAGAGGAAGATGCATGATGCATACATAGCGCAGGCTGGTGGGGAGGAAGAGGAAGCAGAGAGGGGTGGTGACGCCTTGTGCGCAGATATGGAGGCACCGGATCGGAGATCGGCAGGAGTGGGCATGGGCGGAAGGAGGTGCCTCCGAAGAAGCACCCCCAACCCCCCAC
>NC_041386.1:700394037-700407671 GCF_002162155.2 Triticum dicoccoides | reverse complement strand
TAGGAGTGGTAATTGAACGTTATGTTATAAACGAGCTCTTAGTTATGAGTTATCTAAATTATGTACGGGCATTCCAGAATTGCAGTGTATAAGGAAGATAAAGGCACACTCAAAACATTCGTCAGGACATCTATGGAAGACTTGTACGGAAGTTTATCAAATATAGGAACTGTTTTTTTATAATCATCACTCAGGGCAATATGAAAAATCATTGGGGCTACTTAGATTGTTGCCCTCATGAATAATAGACTAGGTTGCCTCTCACAACATCGTGCGTGCATAAAAGTTGTCTCTGAATTTATAAGTGGCAATTAAACAGTACTGATAGATAGTACTACTCAACTAATGTTAAGTCACTGGAACTACAAAATGCAACCCAGCTTTTTCTATGCCAACTCAACTACATGTACTCTTATTTTCTTCAAATCTCCTTCTGCAAACTGGTCTAAGAACCAAATAGTTGTGTTAATTTTTTTCGCAAATTGGTCTTTGTTCTGAGATCTGAAGTCTTTTATATAAGTTATGACAAATGGTATATATTACTTGAAAGGCGGTGGGAATATCTTGCGGACTACACTAGTAGAAAATAGGGCATCAGTCCCAGTTCTGCATGGCCTTTCGTCCCGGTTCTACAACCGGGACTAAAGGCCCCCACCTTTTGTCCCGGTTGGGTTGCGCACCGGGACTAAAAGAGCTCCACGTGGTCGTTGTGGGGCGCCCAGGCAGGAGGACCTTTAGTCCCAATTGGTAACACCGTCAGGGACTAAAAGGCAGCCACGCTTCAGCAGCTGCCAGGCGCTGGGTTTTTTTAAAGGAGGGGTTTAGGGGTTTTGGAGGGTTTAGGGGTTTCATATTGTGTTTCCCCCTTTTCTTTTTGTGTTTACCATTCAATTCCTTTACATTTAGGGATTTTATTTTTATTTTATGTTTTTCATTCACCTCGACGCTAGCTACTACATATAGAAATAAATGAACCATTAATGACACAACATCGTCATGAATATAGAGAGAGAGTGACCTCTCTTTCTTCGTGCTTTGTCAAACAACAAGTTTTCGTATATCTTTTCGACGCTACTACATATAGTAGACGTTCATGCATATATACAATATAACATCTCTTATGATCCCTAATATCTAATTACCAAAATCGCATTCCAAATTCCGATGGTATTCTCGGTCTGCAGGTATGAACTGCTCAAGAAAGAATCCCGCTAATTCCTCTTGAATTCTTCGTATGCGATCATTTAATAGGAGTTCGTGCCGCTTTCGCCAGATCTAATTTAAAGAAGGGTGTCAATATATAATATATGAATGAAACTCAACACAATTGTGAATATTGTTTACGTACTTCAAATTGTTGTGAAGATCTGCCCTGCTTAGAGGTCGAGTGGAGAATGAACTCGCAAGCATAGTATTCACAAAAATTATTTTTGGGTGCTTGCCACAAGCACTTTAGGAGAATAGAGTTCAATCAAAATGATAGTCAAGCATGATAATTGTATTGAAACCAGAAACAATGAGACATGCGCGGAACTACCTAGTACTACTTACTTTGGGCTGTTGAAATAGCAGCTCCTTTTTCCATTCACCCCCAGCCTTCTTGATGAACTTTTTTCAAACCCTGCCTGGCAAAAAAAATGATTACTTGATATAAGAAAATGAACGAAAGTTGCTGATATAGTGCGATACTGATTGAACTTACCTCTGGAGCAATTCAATCATGTCTGCCCACTACTTAGGCTCTTTACGTCGCGAGTCCAAGACAATTACTACTTCCGCGTCAAGCTCAATGGCTAGCGGAATAAAGTGGAACTTGCGCACGCATAACTCATCAATTACACTTAACCTCGAGTAAGCGAAACAGAATGTGCACAAGACAGTAACACTCACTAAAAGTTGTAAGAAAATAGTATTTCCCTTCTATTTTGTTGTCGAATTAACGCATTTAACAAGTTTTTCTCTGTTTCCTCGGGGTTCTTTTGTACCGTATATTCATTTATGGTATTTGGCTTAATGAACCCAATGTCATATATTTGTCCTTTTTTGCATTCGAGGATCTTCAATCTGCATAATGTAGTGAGGATAATTATACATGCAATAAATGAGCTGAGCTAGAGACTTAATTACAGAAATAATACTTACAAACAATACAAGCTGACGATACTTTTGTCGAGGGCGTCTTGATTGTATAACAGAAATAATTCTTCAAATTCAATGTACAACGCCTTGACTCCATTGAAGTAGTGCTCATCTTTAATTTCCACAAAGATATTGTCGCTCCCTTCCATGCAGGCTTTCAAGTACAAGTCATGCAATCTTCGCATCATCGTTGGTAGACGCGGGAGCTCCTCAGGTTTGACGAGAGGCTTCCCGTGCTCGAATCTGAAGGCTAACTCAGTCATTTCGAATTGTACCTCATCGCCTAAGTAATCACCAAGAGTGAAACCAGGACCAGCGGCCGCTACCCCCGGATCATTAGTAATATCGGGAAACACCTTGAACAACGGGCATGATTGTTTTTGCTCTTTGCCGAGCTGGGGAATTGTTTTCCCACTTCTTGCACCAATGCTACTTCTCGATCGCTTCACATCATCAAATGCCTTTACAATACAGCGGTCACAGTGTGATAGCGTCAGAGGCGGTGGTGGTCGCATAAGTTTATCCAGACACCGGTTCTCTTTTACCGGATCTATTTTCTCCTTTGGATCTGTACGTGTCCGCACAAGCTGGCATTTCATATCGGCAGCCACGATCTCGTTGTTTTCCTCCATAGTCATCTCGTATGGAACTGGGCAGGAGCCTTCTTGATGCTACTTGCTCTGGATTTCTTCGATGTTGTACTACTATCCGCCGGAGCAGCGGCGGGTCTCTTCCTCCAGTGCTGAGGCGGCGGAGGAGGCGGAGTCAGCTGACGCGGCGGATCCTACTAAGGGGCCTCCTTTGGCGGAGTCCGCTGAGGCGGCGGAGATAGCTGAGGCGGCAGAGGATTCTGCCGAGGGGCCTCCTCCGGCGGCGGAGGATTATGCTGAGTGTGCTGACGCGACGGAGACGACTGAGGCAGCGGAGATAGAGTTGTACAGTGAGGAGTCTGCTAAGGGGCCTCCTCCGGCTGAGTGTGCTGACGCGGTGTCCACTGTGGAAGCACGATGTTTTCCTTTCTTCATAGAATGGTAGTCCTTATGGCATCTCCCAGATGAGTCTTCCCTTCACCTATAGGGTACTCAAGGTCCAGCCCCTCAAATCTGTTGGTAACGTCATCCACCCTGACAACAGCATAGCCATCTGGCATCCGATTGCCATGGAAAGTTCCATCAGGTCCACGAGATAAGGCATAGCCGACCGACACCTTCAAGGTTATGTCATGCATTTCGCAATTAGCTCACAATGTTCCCTCTCTGTGATATCATCCACGGGGTAGAGAGGAGCCATGATATCAGGCCGAATGAGCTCCGTGGAAGCCACGCCGCTTTTCCCCTGAGATGATGGGGTAGCTTTGTGGGCAGTATTGAATGAAGGATCTTCATGCTGCTGAGATGGTGGGCCGGTAGCTCGCTGACTGGTAAGTTCCTCTATTTTCTTCTCCTGCAACGCTAATCTTTCTTCTACCTTCTGTAGTCTACTACCTCTTTCTTCTTTCTCCCCCGGCCTCTATAACCACTGCTGTCGGGAAACCCATGCTTCCACGCAACGGAGCCTGATGTGCCTCGTGTTCATCCAGGATGTTCAGGATTCCCGAGGGCGTATGACAGCTCGTCCTTCTCTTTGTCCGGATGGAACTTCCCTTCTTGCAGGTCCTGGATTGCTTCCTGAATCTGTTTGACTGGTGTTGCAAGTTGAGCTTTCGCATAAACACACTTTCCTGTTTCTGGGTGCAAAGTTCCCCATGCCTGAAGAACCAAGTCCTTGCCCATTCGGACCAGTTCAATGTCTCTGGCTCGATCCCTTTAGCAAGCAGGTCGTTCTCAGCTTTATCCCACGTAGGCCGGGCAACCTTGTAGCCACCTGACCCCGTAACATGGTGATATAGCTTCTTTGCAGCATTTTGCATATTTATCTGTGACCTTTTTCTTAGCTTTCTCCGATTTCTTGTAGGCCATAAATGCGGGCCAGTGATATTTTATCTTCGCATATTGACCGGTGAATCCTGGAGTCTTGTCTTTCTCGACAAACTGTTCGTTCAATCTTCTCTTCCAGTTCTTGAATTATTCTGCAATCTTCTTAAGAGCCCACGCCTTGACTTTTCGTTGTATAACTGGGTTATTTGGATCCTCCTTTAGCAGTAGACTGAAATTTGACATGAGCGAGTTCCAAAGCTCATCTTTGCATCTATTGTCGACATAAGAAACATCACCGTCCTTCTTCTTATGCCATTCTTGGATGCTGATCGGGACGCTGCCCCTAACAACAACTCTGCACCGATGTATCAGTCGGTCTTGGGTCCGTTTGGGAACATTCAGTTTGCCATCTGGACCGACTTCTTCGATCGTAAGCCTTTAATTCTCGCCCAACCTTTCCTTCGGGACTCGTCTCCTTATAGAAGGTTGGCTCGATCTAGAGGGCTAAAAGAAGAAAGAAGCATTGATATATGTACATACAAAACAATTTAACGCATCTACTCAGCAGAGGCTTAATTAATATATATACCTCGCCGGACTTTGCAACAGTTAAGGCTCCAACACCGGCGTAGCCGTCATCTCCTCCCTCCATTCTATTATCGAAGTCATCATCCTCTCTTCCCTCGCCATCGGTGTCGTTGAGAAACTGTGAGGGTTTATAGTTAGGAATGGAGGGAGTAGGTCATTTGTATTTTAAATTTTGGTTCAAATGTTATCGATCCTAATTTTCAACCAATTCATGAAGCAACGCGTGGGGTATCATTTGTTCCTCTGTATCCTCTTGTATACAAATATAAGAGATGCCCCACAATGGGCTGCACATTTCCTCAAGATCAGACACGATTGGAATGTTTGTACTATAGACAAAACTACCTCATTGATAGGAGGTCTCTCAAAAGTGCTCGTGGGGGATACTGTGTCCATGCTTGTGTTTATTAAGGTAAGGGTATGTTTGTGTATGTGGGCGACTTGGACTGTACTACGGTTACCAAATACTCCCTCCGGAAATACTTGTCGGAGGAATGGATGTATCTAGATGTATTTTAGTTCTAAATACATTTATTTTTATGCATTTCTTCGACAAGTATTTCCGGACGGAGGGAGTATATAACGTTCGTGTGTGTGCCCGCCCGGGTGTGTTTTCTTCAGCGTCAATGACCAAGATCGTGTGTACTCTTTCACAAGACTTGGCACGACGCCACGGAGGACGCTGACGAATATTGGCCACGCAGGTGAAAGTTGGTGGGGGGCTCCTTGTCTTGTCCGGGCAGCTGATCGACCACACTTGACTGAGTACGTGGTGAGCCAAATCATTCCAGCCGTGACCAGGTACAAGTAAGCTTGATCATGCCTCGCCTCCGGGGCCATGCCGCAGCAGCTGCGATGGCCATTGCCGTCCACCACCTGCTCCTCGCGCTGGCGCTGTTCCCGCTCGCAGCGGCGCAGCAGGAGTACCAGGCAAACGCGCTCCGTGCTCGGCTACACCTGCACCAACACCTCCAGCTCCCTGCCGGCATGCGCCACCTACATCGCCTTCCGCTTCGACCTGCCCAGCTACGGCTCCCCCGTCACCGTCGCCTACCTTCTCAACGCCAGCGTGCCCGCCATCGCCCCGGCCAACGACGTGCCCGTCGCCTCCCCGTTCCGGAACAACACCTTGCTCCTCGTCCCGTTCCCCTACGCCTGCACCGCCGCCGGCCGCTACCAGCACGAGGCCGCCTACGCCGTCCAGTTCCGAAAACATATAATAGAACACCTGCACCCAGGCCCTCCCTATCTAACCATCCATTCTGCGCATCGCGATTCGTGCAAACACATTTCTCTTTTTTGTTTCTCTCACGTAAAACATGTTTTGAAGTTCAAACCTTTGCATCGTGGCAACGTTTTCTATCTAGAATCTAGGATAAATCTTTTAGAATATTTTGTCAAACATAAATATTTATTCTAGATAGAAAGCTTTGCCATGCTGCAAAGGTTTGAAGTTCAAGACATGTTCTATGTGAGAGAAACAAAAAAGAGAAAATTTCATATAAAAAGTTAGTTATGTTGCACAGATCTTGAAGCAATATTGGACAGCCAGGATAGTAGGGCCCGGAGGCAGATGTTCTAAAAATCCACGTCCCGTCCAGTTCCGCGACGAGACCTACTTCTCCATCGCCAACGAAACGTACCAGGGGCTCTCCACCTGCCAGGCGCTCATGGCGCAGAACACCCGCGCGCGACAGCTACATCTACCCCGGCGTTGCGCTCACCGTGCCGCTCCGCTGCGCGTGCCCGTCCGCCACGCAGGCCGCGGCCGGGGTCAGGTTCCTCGTCACCTACGTCCTCGACTGGGACGACTATGCGTTCACCGTCGCTCAGCGCTTCGGCGCGGACTACCTGGCCCTGCTTCATGCCAACGGCATCGACGACGACACCACCGTGTACCCGTTCACCACCATGCTCGTTCCGCTCAAGGACCCGCCCACGTCTCAAATGGCGGTAGTCTTGCCGGAGCCTCCGGCACCGCCACCAGTACCGGCATCTGATTTGGTCCCGACAGCCCGTTCCAATGAATCCAGCCGGTGGTGGGTCACCGCCGGCGTTGGTGCTGGATGCAGCGCTCTTGCTTTGGGTGCCGTGCTCGCTTTCTTCTTGCTATGGCGTCGGTGCTGGCGGCACGGCGACCGAAACACGAAGACCACCCCGTGGCACGCTCCGGCGAAGGGAGCTTCGATGTGGCTGACGGTAGAGGCAGTGGACGTTCGCGAGGCGGTGTGGTCGCTGACCGTGCACGACTACGGGGATCTAGAGAGGGCTACATCAGGTTTCTCGGAGGAGCAGCGCATCGGGAACTCGTCAGTCTACCGTGCGGTGATCAACGGCGGTGCCGCGGCCGTGAAGCGCATGCCCAGCGACGACGTCGGCGCTGAGACCGAGGTGAACGTCCTGGGGCGCCTGAATCACTCGAGCATCATCCGCCTGTCAGTCCTCTGCGTGCACGGTGGTAACATGTACATGGTGTTCGAGTTCGCTGACAACGGCGCGCTCGGCGACTGGCTGCACGTCCATGGCGGCGAGGTGCTCGGGTGGAGCCAGCGAGTGCAGGTGGCGCTGGACGTGGCAGGCGGGCTCAACTACCTGCACAACTACACCGACCCTGCCTACGTGCACAGGAATCTCAATACCAGCAACATCCTCCTCGACGCGTGCTTCCGCGCCAAGCTCTCAAACTTCGGCCTCGCGCGCGCGATCACCATCGACGACGACGCCGAGGACGGCGGCCTGTGGATGACCCGGAACGTGGTGGGCACACAGGGTTACCTAGCGCCCGAGTACGTGGAGCACGGGCTGATCGGCCCCCAGCTCGACGTGTTCGCGTTCGGCGTCGTCCTGCTTGAGCTCTTGTCAGGGAAGGAGGCGGCGGTGGGACTGGACGGCTCCGGCGGCCGTGAGAACGACGGGAAGATGGTACTGCTTTGGGAGGAAGCGGAACGGCTGGGCCGCCTGTGCGACGTCGACGGCGCCAAGGACGACCTGCTGGACAGGGTGACGGCGTTCATCGACGGCCGGCTGGACGGCCAGTACCCGTTGGACGTGGCGGTCGCCATGCTCGCGTTGGCGTTGAGGTGTGTGGCTTGGCAGCCCCGGGCGCGGCCGCCCATTGCGAAGGTGCTCCTTTCGCTGTCGGGGATGTACAGTACAATTGGACATTAAACTGCGACCCTAGCTCAGGCCACCGGATCTCCACGACTCCACCTACCGCATGTCCTGCTCGGGTACAATAAGTCCAGATTAGTGACGCATTTTACAGAGCAGGTCACCGTCGGCGTACGCATCCTATAGACTTGTGTTGCCAGCACCATCATCAATCAAATAAAACAAACATCCACAGGTGTCTCTAAAACGGCTTCATTGGGTCCGCCCGGAAATTTTGTTGAAGGAGTCGCCGGCCCTAATGACCGCTTCCGGGGTGGGCATCGCCGCGGCGGGAGAGGGGGTGGGAGGCGCCCACCTCCACCGCATCCACCTCCATCACCACCACCGCCGACTGTTGACACGACACACACGCCCCGGGTGGCGGTACTGGATACCACAACAGCGGTGGCGGCTTTACCTGCTTTGCCTGTGGTGGCTGTAGACACAGTCAGGGCCCTGGCGGACACTGGAGCTGCTAAGGTTGGTGATGGTGGGGCGGACAAAGGTCCGGACAAAGCGGATGACGAAAAGCTTTCGAAGTGGACCATTAAGATGAAGAAACTGCCTTGCTATAGATGCGGCGAGCCGGGACACTTTGTCGTAGAGTGTACTAATGAACTTTGTAACTACTTCCTCAGATCGCGGCATGTGACCGGTGACTGCCCTCTCTCTTGTCCGGTCCTAAGCCAAGGGCTAACATTTTCGGAGTTTGCTGCAAAGAGTTGATGTTTTTTGAGTCCCCTGATGTGGCACCTATGACTCAGGTGGTCGAGAGCTCTTTCCCTGCAGTGGTCAAGGTTACCAATGGACATATGACAGAGGCTTAGATTGTGAGGCTGCTGCGAGAGTTAGTACCGTGCAATTATCAGTGGCATCTTGACAAGTTGGAGAACCAAACTTACAAGGTGGATTTTCCCACTAAGGAGGATCAATTGCATATTCTTAAGTGGGGTATGTGCAGAGTTCCGTGTACCAACATTATCATGGCTTTCGATGAGTGGAGGGTACACCTTTAGAGAAGGTATGGGTCCGGTTCTATGGCGCACCACCCAAACCGATTAAGCACTTTTTGGTTGCCTGGAGCTTGGGATCTTTGATTGGCAAGACAGAACAGGTGGACATGTTGTTCACTCGTGCACAGGGAGCCGCGAGGTTGCTTGTTAGTGTGGTTAGCGTGGAGTTTGTGCCGGATATTGTCAAGTGGACACATGACGGAGTCACATACGTTCTAGAGATCGAGATTGAGGACACACCCATTTCTCAGGAGGGGGATGAGCATCCGGATATGGACACAACTGAGGGGGACGGAGCCCCCAGGAATTAGGATAAGGGGCCTGAGAGTACGCTGCGGGAGTCGGCTAAGGGGCCGAATTCGCAACCTGATAAGACAAATATGACTGCCAAGGAGGCGCCACCGTCCTCAACTCCGATGAACACACTTAGTTTTGGTACTTTTGGAGCGAGGCCAGCACCTAGTCGGTTGTGGAGCAACCGAGTAGAGGCGGATGATCCAACGGGGCTTGAGTTACCACCGGTTATGCTTCCTGTCTGCGAGTCGCCGACGGTTATCTCTTCTCAGCGGGCGGACTCCGGGCTGTTGGTCACGCTGATAGAGGCGATGGTTACCACAGAGCCGGCCGCAGAGGAGGCGCGGCCCACTGATGCTGGCCTGGTCATGGTGGGGACGAGCACCCCGATGGTCTCCACGACCGTTGGAGCAGATGGTACTGGGTTGCAGACCCTGAGTGGGGGTGCCGTGAGCAGGAGGTTCGCAGTGCTAGCCCACCCGCGGCTACTACGAGTGTATCCGGGGAGGGGCCCGGACAGGAGGTCCACAGATCCCTTTCTCCTCCTGCGGTTCCGAGCGAGCTCGGGGAGGGGCGCGGGCAGGAGTCCCGCGGCCACTCCTCTTCGCGGGTCTTCGCCGAGTAGCACGGACGGGGGCTTGCCGCGTTGGTGGTAGGGGGGAGTGGGACATCCGAGAAGGTGGCTCCACGGTCTCCTTCCACCATTACTACCATGGGCGATACCCGCTCGACCACACCTTACCCTTCTTCACCGGCACTAAGGGAAGGGTGTGGGAGTCGGGTGTATATGCCTCGGGAGAGGACGGCGGAGGAGCTTATCGCCTTTGGTGGTGATACGTCCATTTTGCATCATGCTTTTATATCAATATTTATTGCATTATGGGCTACTATTTCACGTTATGTCACAATACTTATGGCTATTCTCTCTTATTTTACAAGGTTTACATGAAGAGGGAGAATGCCGGCAGCTGGAATTCTGGGCTGGAAAAGGAGCAAATATTGGAGACGTATTCTGCGCAACTCCAAAAGTCCTGAAACTCCACGGAATATCTTAAAATAAATAAAGAAAAGTCGTCGCCAAAGATGAAGGCCAGGGGGCCCACACCCTGCTCACGAGGGTGGGGGGCGCCCCCCTGGGGCGCGCCCCCTACCTCGTGGGCCCCCTGGTGGCTCTCCGACGCCCATCTTCTCCTATATGAAGTCTTTCGATGAGAAAAAAATAGAAGGCAACCTTTCGGGGCGAGACTCCGCCGCCATGAGGCGGAACCTTGGCGGAACCAATCTAGGGCTCTGGTAGAGTTGTTCTGCCGGGGACACTTCCCTCCGGGAGGGGGAAATCATCACCATCATCATCACGAACGCTCCTCTCATCGGGAGAGGGCAATCTCCATCAACATCTTCACCAACACCATCTCATCTCCAAACCCTAGTTCATCTCTTGTATCCAATTCTTGTCTCCAAGTCCGGGATTGGTGCTAGTAGGTTGCTAGTAGTGTTGATTACTCCTTCTAGTTGATGCTAGTTGGTTTATTTGGTGGAAGATCATATGTTTAGATCCTTTATGCATATTATTACCCCTCTGATTATGAACATGAATATGCTTTGTGAGTAATTACGTTTGTTCCTGAGGACAAGGGAGAAGTCTTGCTATTAGTAGTCATGTGAATTTGGTATTCGTTCGATATTTTGATGAGATGTATGTTGTCTAGCCTCTAGTGGATTTATGTGAACGTCGACTACATAACACTTCACCATTATTTGGGCCTAGAGGAAGGCATTGGGAAGTAATAAGTAGATGATGGTTTGCTAGAGTGACAGAAGCTTAAACCCTAGTTTATGCGTTGCTTCATAAGGGGCTGATTTGGATCCATATGTTTCATGCTATGGTTAGGTTTACCTTAATACTTTTGTTGTAGTTGCGGATGCTTGCAATAGAGGTTAATCATAAGTGGGATGCTTGTTCAAGTAAGAACAGCACCCAAGCACCGGTCCACCCACATATCAAATTATCAAAGTACCGAACGCGAATCATATGAGCGTGATGAAAATTAGCTTGACGATATTCCCATGTGTCCTAGGGAGCGCTTTTACTATTATAAGAGTTTGTCCAGGCTTGTCCTTTGCTACAAAAAGGATTGGGCCACCTTGCTGCACTTTATTTACTTTTTTACTTGTTGCTCATTACAATTTAATTTATCACAAAACTATCTGTTACCACTTATTTCAGTACTTGTAGAGAATACCTTGATGAAAACCGCTTATCATTTCCTTCTGCTCCTCGTTGGGTTCGACACTCTTACTTATCGAAAGGACTACGATAGATCCCCTATACTTGTGGGTCATAAAGACTCTTTTCTGGCGCCGTTGCCGGGGAGTGTAGCGCCTTTGGTAGGTGGAATTTGGTAAGGAAAAAATTTATATAGTGTGCTGAAATTTTCTGTCACTTGTTACTATGGAAAGTAATTCTCTGAGGGGCTTGTTCGGGGTATCTTCACCCCGTCTAGTAGAGCAAAGAGTTGCTCCTCAACCTACTAAACCTATTGAAAATGAAACTCCTTTTGAAATTCCTTTGGGTATGATGGAAAAAATGCTAGCTAACACTTTTACAGGAGATGGAACAAAGCATCCTGATGAACATCTACTCTATGTGGATGAAGTTTGTGGACTATTTAAGCTTGCAGGTATACGCGATGATGTTGTTAAGAAGAAGGCCTTCCCTTTATCTTTGAAGGGATACGCATTGACATGGTACAGGCTATGTGATGATATGAGATCATGGAACTATAAAAGATTGAAATTAGAATTTCATCAAAAGTATTACCCTATCCATCTTGTTCATCGTGATCACAATTATATATATAATTTTTGTCCTCGTGAAGGAGAAAGCATCACTCAAGCTTGGGGGAGGCTTAAATCAATGTTATATTCATGCCCCAATCTTGAGCTACCAAGAGAAGTAATTATGCAAAGTTTTTATGCTCGGCTTTCTGATAACAATCGCACCATGCTCGATACTTCTTGTGCTGGCTCTTTTATGATGAAGACTATTGAATTTAAATGGAATTTATTGGATAGAATTAAACGCAACTCTGAAGATTGGGACCTCAACGAAGGTAAGGAGTCAGGTATGACACCTAAGTTTGATTGTGTTAAATCTTTTATGGATACCAATATTTTCCGTAAGTTTAGCACTAAATATGGACTTGACTCTGAGATAGTAGCTTCTTTTTGTGAATCTTTTGCTACCTATGTTGATCTCCCCAAGGAGAAGTGGTTTAAATATCATCCTCCCATAGAAGTGAAAGTAGCTGCACCTATTAAAGTTGAAGAAAAGACTGTCACTTATAATGATCCTATTGTTCCCACTTCTTATGTTGAGAAACCACCTTTCCCTGTTAGAATAAAGGATCATGCTAAAGCTTCAACTGTGGTTCGTAAGAGCAATATTAGAACTTATACACCTCCTGAGCAAGTCAAAGTAGAACATCATATTGCTATTGTTAAAGATCTCTTGTTTGATAATATTGATGGGCATGTTATTCAATTCTGTGGTGAAACTGCTAGAATTGCTAAACCTTGTGCTAGAGATAAACATAGACCTGTGGTAGGCGTGCCTGTTATTTCTGTTAAAATAGGAGATCATTGTTATCATGGCTTATGTGATATGGGTGCTAGTGCTAGTGTTATACCTATTACCTTGTATGAAGAAATTATGCATGATATTGCACCTGCTGAGTTAGAAGATATTGATGTTACAATTAAATTTGCCAATAGAGATACTATATCTGCAATGGGAAATTTTAGAGATGTTGAAGTCTTGTGTGGAAAAACCAAATATCCCGCTGATTTTCTTGTTCTTGGTTCTCCACAAGATAGTTTTTGTCCCATTATATTTGGTAGACCCTTCTTGAATACTGTTAATGCTAAGATAGACTACGAAAAGAATGTTGTTACTATTGGCTTGGATGATATGGTTCATGAGTTTAATTTCTCTAAATATAGTAAACAACATTGTGAGGAAGAATTGCCTAGTAAAGATGAAATTATTGGTCTTGCTTATATTGCCGTACCTCCTAGTGATCCTTTAGAACACTATTTGCTACACCATGAAAATGATATGTTCATGAATGAAAGAAGGGAAATAGGTGAAGTATTCTTTAAACAGGAACCTATTCTGCAACACAATTTGCCTGTTGAAATCCTAGGGGATCCTCCTCCACCCAAGGGTGATCCCGTGTTTGAGCTTAAACCGTTGCCTGATAATCTTAAGTATGCTTATCTTGATGAAAAGAAAATATATCCTGTCATTATTAGTGCTAACCTTTCAGAGCATGAAGAAGAAAGATTATTGAAAACTCTGAAGAAGCACCATGCTGCTATTGGATATACTCTAGATGATCTTAAGGGCATCAGTCCCACTCTATGTCAACATAAAATAAATTTGGAAGCGGATGCCAAACCAGTTAGTGATCCTCAACGACGTTTGAATCCTAAAACAAAAGAAGTGGTAAGAAAAGAAATACTCAAGCTTCTG